>NW_027581093.1:0-4888 GCF_028453695.1 Augochlora pura
GCAAACCGGTGCCTGGTCAGACGTTCATTATTGCGAGCCGGTTCTTCGCGGCGGGCGTCGATCGTCGGGAGAAAAAAACGCGTGTGCGGCCGATACGTGTCCGATGGCGTGCGGGACAAAAAGTGGTTCCCGATCGAGTCGCCGCGGCCGGGGTCTATTATCTCGCGCGGGCGTGAAATTGATTCCCATTATTAGCGGCAGCCTGAATTGGCCGCGAAAGTTTTTCAATTTCCCCGGCACTGTCTCCGGCCGTAAATTACATTGATAAATTACACAATGCCGCCGGTGGGAGGACGGCGGCGAGGGGGGGAGGGGCGGCGGCGGCCGCTCGAAGACACACAGCCAGGTGTCTAGACGCGTTTGTGTACTTTAGACAGGGCGAAAATTTCATTTGCGAACGGATCGGCTCGCCGCGCGCGGACACGGAAGAGACGCCTTTCATTCAACCTCGAATTTATCTTTGACTCGAAGAAAAACATGTTAAATATTAAAAATCCATCGATGCGTCGAATCGCCGAGGAAAGAAATTCTTTTTAATTTTTTCGATTTATTTCCAGCGATTTTTTCCAAGTTGTTCGAAGGTGATTTCTTCGACATCGACGATCGAAAATTAACAGGGCAAAACTGGACGCGGGCCCCCGGGGCGACGGCGTTTAATGGACCATCCATCGAATCTGCGGGTAATCATATGAAGTGGCGGCGGTCGAAATGGAACGATCCCGTGATTCGGTGTCACGGTTGGCCGGTGATCGCGCGAGATTATCCGCGGAGCACTCGTCCGCTCGGCGGGTAACGAGGCGGACTGCCGCGCAACGCGTCGCGATCACCCTCCGGGGAAACACGGGTGCCAGGGGTGGCTGGTTCGGAACTCGGCTGAGACAGTTCGTGCTGCCTTCTCACGGCCGCCACCTTCACTAAGGTTTGCCTGTTTACCACCCCTTTCTCGGGTTAATCGCCGCACGAGCATATTTTTTCGGTTGCCTTGTCAATATCGGTGCATTAGGGAAAGGGGTGGCAAAACTGCGATAAAATTACTTGCAAGCCATCTTTGAATATTTCAGGATTAAAGAACACGATTTTCAAGACGTTAATCAAAGCAGAACGTCGATAGACCTAGGCAATTTTTAAGAGTGAAATAAATTTAGCCCTCGACAAAAATCTTTCCTTCATTTCTCTGCGATTAGATTTATTAAAATTGAAATAAAATGTTTTACATAATAGAGGAATTTAATATCTCAAAGCAGAATTTGTTTCGTAGGGGTGTTATTAATTCAAGGGTGGTACAAAGAAGGTACATAAAGGTTTTTCTGTTCACTCGACAAAGTTCGCAATTTAAGGGTATAAATTTAAGGGTGGAGCGATGAAGATCTATGCCGGTTTTAATTTTTTTCCGCGGAAGTTCGCGACTTCACGGAAATCTCGAAAACATTTCAAGCGTTCTCAAAGACGGCGCGGGTAGCTCGAAGATCGATGGATCGATTCCAGAAGACCGAGGCGGGCACCCTCGACGCCACCGGGTCGCAGCAATCGACCATCGCCATTACCGCAAATGACGTACTTAGTTGTCGGTGATTTCCCAGTGATTCGATCGGACCGTCAATGTTCCTTCGGACAATGATTCCTACCCCTTGGGAATATGCGTAGGTCTGCGCCCCCTTCTTCGTTCAGCCTATTGATTTTCCATTTGGAAGTGGCTCGCCACTCGAGGCGGCAAACGTCCTCGCCCGACCGATTGACCGACATTCGATTATCAATCAACGCGTCTCGATCGATCGCCTCGCAACAATGAGCAAAACACCCTCGACACGCCACCGAGGAACGCTCTTAGGGCGCGGCGACACCTTGTCCCGGACCTGGCTCAAAGTATGCACCGAATGCGCTCGAAACACCCTCGCCATCTTCTCGAAAGGGTTCTTTTTATTAAAAAAATTCAATTCGACGAAAATTGGGGTCAGTTTTGCAACTCTTCTTACTTTATCCCTTACGGTAATCATAATTTTATAGACAGACTTGGGGACACCTGAGAATTGTACTTAGGGCGAGGTTTTATATTAGGTTGGATAGGGGATGAAATTGTTGAAGCACTGATGTCAATCTCTGATAAGATATAAATGTTCAGAGAGTATGTGTAAAAATATAGAATATAATTTTAACAGGGCAAAAAGTTATCACGAAATTAATGTGATTTAATTACTGAAACTAGAATTTTTAAATTAATCATAGTGATTAGTAAGAGTCATTCTAGACAAGAAAATAAATTTTAGAAGCTAGTCGAAAGTATAAATAAATTAATACTCCCTAAATTTGTCAGTGTAACTATACACCAAAATTAATAAAACCGTCAAACGAAAGCACCAATTGATCCTAAAATATTTTATAACAAAAACGCACTCTATTTACATATAATTTAATTACATCACCTACACATTTTTTAAAATAAACTAAACCTCATTTATTAAACATCTAAACTCGCCAGAATATTTTTCAACTCTCTATTTTCCATAAAATAATTTTTCAAAGTGAGCGTAGGGGTTGAAAATTGCCGAGTTCGAAGAAAAATGCGAGACGATCGACGGATACGGCGAGGTCGTAGTTCAGGCGGTAATTAGGCGTGCTGTTTGATTTGAACTGTCGCGGAGTATTCGGAGCTGTGATTGGACGGGGACCGGAGGCTGCTTCGTCTCGGTTTCCGAAGGAAAGAACAGCCCGAGGCCTTTCGCTCTGCGATATGTCGCGAGACGACGGCGTAGCAGACGTTGCGCGACCCGACTTAAGAGCCAACGAAGTCGTCGAGTTTTGGATGAGACGCGGTGCGACGACAAGACGACGAGAGAAACGCCGGAATGAAGTGCTTTAGGGGTGGCGAATGTGCACCAAGTTCGCCCGTCAGGTGTTCAAGGTTTAACGACGTGCGGAGGGCATTGGCAAACCCTTTGTTTCAATACATGACTTGGCGAAAGAATATTCGAACTTTCAGAGAGAAATTTCTTTCTGTAAATTAAATTTTAAAGAATTTATTTATTGCAGAGAATATTTCACTTTATAGCTCTTTACCATAAACATGTTTATTTTTTTCAAAATATTAGTTTTACTGCATTTTTAGCCTCGATAGTTGCTTATTAAGACAATTATTTTAGAATTTTATTCTAAGGGTTGAATTGCTAGGAATGATATATAAAATATAGAATGCTATATTCGTTAATAAATATTTTCTTTGTACTATATAATTAATATTTATCTAAAGCTCTAAGTCTAAAAATAAATAATGGTGAGTTTAATTAAAGCTTTTCTTTTCTAAATAGTGGGAATACGTTCTTAAGGGTTGATTCAAGAGAGATCATGCTAATTTAAATCATACTCCTTCCTCTGTACTTTCTATTTACGATTATTCTAAATTGCGAAGAAAAAAGATCTCCAAGTACAATTTTTATTTCCCGAACCTTAAGGGTGGTTTAGCAAGGATTCCATTATCATTACCTAGGTTCATAAAATCAACGATCACATTTTCTAAACTAGTCACAGTCACGCTCTAAAATAAAAATAGAATAAAAATTGTCTGCCTCTTCTCCAGCAGAGGGATAAACTACCCCCTTCGTCTTTTATTAAACTTCTCTCCTATTCTTATAAATTAAATCATCCAAATAAAATTATCCTCACCTGGATCACGTCTCCCATCACCCAAAAATACCAAAAACCTGAAAAGGTATCGTTTGCGGAGGGTGGAATCTCCACGAAATCGTCCGACCAGTTTCCGCAACCCCCTCCGGTAGGATTACTTTTTATTCCGCGGAAGATCGTGTTAACGGAGTTACCGGAGGGTCGAGCATTCAATTTGCCGGTGCGCCGAGTAACTCGACCGGATGTAACGCGTGTCAGCAGGCCGGGGCGAGGGTCGAAGCAGCGGAGGGTCGTTGATTTTTTTTTTTACTTCCATAGAAAAAAAAATGAACGGGTTCCGGATAAAAGAGAACCGGCCTGTATCAGCTCGAGTTTTTCCCTGCCCCGCGCACACAGGGGTCGACGGTATTTGCCGTGCCGGGCTTTTCCGCGAGGTGGAGGGCGGGGGGGAGGGGTGAGAGAGGGGGCGAGGAGGATGAAGACAGCGAAGAGGGTTGGAAAAGCGAAAGGAAAGGAAGGCGCGGTGGCGCGGGACGAGGACGAGGGTTGCAGGATGTAAGACGAAGGAGGCGTGGCCTCGGCATTGATCCAGAACCCCCACTCCGGCGCTTAAAAGTACGGCCCTGGCTGCTCCGTTCCGTGGCTCACTCGCCCCCCTCCTCCCTCCCTCCTCCTCCTCCCCCCGGTGTGCTCGACCTCCTGTAAGAAACCGGCAAGAAATGAATATTCATGAGCCGCCGGCTTCGCCGTCTCTCTACCTTCTTGATTCGAGCCCGGCTCGCCTCGCCGAGAAAAAAAAAAGGGGGACGCGTTCGCCGGCGGACGATACGGAAGTTTATTAAATTTTCGCGGTCCGCCCTCCGATTATTAGCGCCGCATTTTTTACGAGCAACGGCCGGCGCGATTCATATTTCTCGGCCGTGTAGCTGCGCGCGAGGGGGGTTGTAACGAGATCTGGTTCTAACGAATTTTGATGTCGCCGCCTGTTAGGGGATGAAATATTGTTCTTAGCTCGCGAGGATTTTGTTTCGCGAGAATTTCGAGGGAAATTGCGGGGCTGTTGTTGAAACAGGGGCGGGTTTTCCGTCGGATACTTTCTGCTATTTTTCTCTCGTTCGAAAGATGTACGGGTGGAAATATTCTATTTAAATTATAGCGTCTCTATCGTCAGAAAAACTGGGGCAGCGAGGCAATTAAAAATCGTAAATTAATTATTCATACTACTCTCGAATTACCACCTATTTTTCATTTGTACTTCTTTGGTTTTTTT
>NW_027581094.1:0-4887 GCF_028453695.1 Augochlora pura
AGCGCGCGCATCGAACGTGAAACAATTAGAATCGGAAAGATCGTCCGCCGCGAATAAATCTTTTACACAGGCGGGGGGAATCACCGCGTGCCCGCAAACCAGACACGCGTGCAACAATAAAAATCCCCAAACGAGAGTTTCAATAAAGCGCGCCGCTGCCGCGGTCGCCGCCGCATTTCTCGCGACGTCGTTCCCTGCCGGCGGGGGAGAGCCGCAGCGCTCGAAAAGTTCGCCGCTTTTCACCGAAGAATTTGATCAAACTAAAGTTGCTAGCAAGTTGCGGGAACCGTCGGGCATTGAGACGAAAATTCCGAATTCCCTAGATATTTCGAACGTCGTGCCCTGGCCTGGGTCAAACCCGGTCGGACCAACTCGGGCGGACCCGAACCTAGTCGAACCGGCCGGAGACAAACCGTCGGCGAACTTTAAAAAAGCCACGTAAAGTCGAAATTTCGTGGAAGGAATTCAAAATTCCGTGTTTGAAGTTTTCAAGTTGCTACGCTGAATTTGATTTGCAATATTTGCAGCTGTGAAATTGTTATGACGAATTCGATTTGCAATATTTGTGGATTTTAAATTGTTATTCACTGAATCAGTAATCGACGACACTGATCTCCAAATTATTTCTAAAAATTTACACGTATATAAATCCATAATTGTCTATGTCCCGTCACGTAAATTATTTTATATTTAAGGGAAGAAAAGTTCAGTCTATGAGGGGTTAATTTTCAAGCACGTGGATCGTCGATCCAGTAATCGACGACGCTAATTTTCAAGTTCGTTCCCAAGCAGTTCTTCGTCTCTCGTCTCTCGGCCGTCGATTCGACGAAGTTCGAGGCGGTCAAGAGCCCGCGTCGGCGGGCACCGCGAGTTTCCGAAACTCGATGAGCGTGTCGCCTCGTTTGCGCTTCCTTGTCCGAGACGCCGGCCTACGTCGCCCCGTCACAGTTCGCCGCTCACCGTTCTCTAGTCTCTCTCTCTCTCTCTCTGTTTTCTATTCCACGGCCCCCGATATTGATCCGACGACGTGACGCCCGGTTATTACTTTGTGCCCGTTGCGAGCTGCCGCCGCCGCATCGCCGGCTTGCACGTGCCCGGCAAAATATTATGCGGAACTTAATTTACATACGTCATGACTTTTGTTAGGGGCCTAAGGAACGATGCGTCCTCGGTGCGCCGCGATTTCTCTCCACCGGCCGCGAACGGCGACGCGTTTCCTGGACGATTAATTCTTTCGAGCTGTTTAGATGGACCGCGCTGATTCGGTTATTTAACGCTTGGAATTTCAAGAGGAGATTTGCTGTTTGACAAGTCACCCCTGAGAAATTATCCTTGTTCGTTCTCTTTGGTATGTAATATACTTTTTGACAATTATACAGCGAACACTTGGAGATCGTTCATTATTAAATAACAAAATTATTCATTTTTGCTCTCAGTTAGCAGCAGAGATTTTTGTAGTTATTTTTATAAGAGATGATATTTATAATTTTATGTACTGAATATGGGCGTAAATTAAAAATATATATATATAAGTAGAGATATAGACAACAGAAGACGTCGATTCTGCTTTTATTATATGTCAAAATTATTTTACAGGATATCTCACTGCAGTAAGGGTTGGAAAGACAATACGAGAATTTTAACACTTTGCCGATCAGTAGCCTATAAATCGGCTTTCTACTGATAATTTATTGTTGTACGTATCCATTAAAAATAAAATAAATAAAATAGATAGAGTAAATATTACCTAATACTATCTTTAAGGCAATATAAAAATGTTAATGGCCAAATGACCGATAAAGTGTTAAGAATCCACTGACTAACGCCCCGCGAATATATTCCTCGATCGAACCGGTCTAATTTCGGTTCCCGTATGCATTCCTAATCCCGTCTCCGCCGAATCTAATTTCATCCCCTTGGACTGTGCACCGGCGCTCTCCACGGTCCCCTAATTTCGTCCCCGGCGACCGCCGGCTAATTTTTTCCCCGGAGACGTGCACGACAATCTTGCATAAGAATTACACGGGCAGCGGCGGGCTGGTGCGGCGGCATTGCAGGATAAAGAGAGAGAGAGAGAAAGAGAGAGAGACACGTGCGTTACATGCATGCAACAGCGAAACTAGTATCGGCTTACTTAATGCGACGCATATTTGCAACTCACGCGGCCGCATACGTTAACGCCGAGGGAGTCGACGGAGCCGACGGAGCTGACGGAGACGACGGTGTCCCGACTGCATACGGGCACGCCATTGGTTCGCGAAAAACCGCGCGCGAAAAACGAGACACGGTGTGTCGCGTGCCGGAAACAAAAAAACGTGCGGTCGTCGGCCGCAGTCGTCTTCTTGCAGTTTTTGGCGCGTGGAAATCAATCGGAGCGATGTTAAAGTTAAACAGAACTATTTCATAATTTTTCTTTTCGTATTTTATACAGATTCCGACTAGTTTTATCATCCTTTATGTGTATTTATGGCGACAGCAGTAATATTTAGTTCTTGGAAACTATCCCAGTCGTTGGATAAATATTTTATAACATATCTCGGGTGCCAAGAGGCGTACGCCATTTTATGAACAATCTAAAATTATGTGGTGAAACGTCGTTACATTACTACATATGTAACCTGAAAGCTAGGTGGGTTAATATAGAGGGCTAAACATTTAAAGTTCCCGGTAAAATATTTAAATTATAAATGAACGCTAAGCTACTAAACTAGTCAGTATGACTGACTTTAGACGTTCTTTTTCTACAAATCCTGTAAGAACGTTCTTTTGAAAAATCTTCAGAAAAAAAATTGTCAGAAAATTCAAGCAAATATCCCAATAAAATTCGTAGGCAAATAAATCCGCTCTTGTCATTGCTGTAAAAGAATACATGGTAGCGACGTCCATGAATCAGTGATTCTAGCAATTAAGATAAAAATAATCCTATTAAATACTAGAAGCGAATAAAAGTACAATTTTGTTGAACTTCGTGAGTCTGCAAGGCCAGTATAAATTAATTATCAAGTGATTTCCGCGATTCAAGTATAATACTCGATCTAAGAAGAAAAATGATTTACCATCCCTCCTAATATCCAAGAAACGCGAAAAGATCCCCGACCACAGTTCGCATTGCAACACGCGCGCACCCTCAGCAACGGGGCGACCGCATCAACCGTGGACGAACAACGGCGCGCGGCACCAAATTCATAAACAAACCAGCAAATCTGCATAAACGTCGCGGCCCGACGAAGTTGCAAATAACACGGGGTAAAACCCGGCAACACCGCCAGAGCAGGCCTGTTACACAAATTTTCACGTGGCGCGTGATTCGGTACGAGCTCTCTCACTGTGGCGCGAACTTCTCGCGCGCGCAAGGTGCGCGTCCCCCCCTCTCCCCCTCGAACCTTTTCCAAACACAGCCGAAAACCCGTCGTAAAACAATTACGATAGAAACACGGCGGGGAAACAATGCTCGCGACTCCGCAATAAAGCACTCGAGAAATCCGCGTTCGCGCGCGCGCGCTGTACACGCTCCCCTAAATGCGCTCGCAGTGACACGCGCTGATAAAACGCGTCGGAAAAAATCTGTGTCACAGTGCGCGCATCGAGGGAGTCATCGGGGGTGCGTCGACCGAAATTCAATTACCCCCTCGGTTCAACTGTGCGTTCGATTCCGAGTTGGTAAATGCAACGCGTTCCGCGCAAAATCTTCGAGCTTTATTTCCTACGCGGCGCTTTAACCGCTTGACGTAACATTTTCTTTATAATTACTTGCGATTAGGAATTTTTCAGTTGGTATCGTTTCTTGGAAGAGGCAAAACATGGGGCAGTTTTTATAATAGGGCAATGTTCATTCTGTGAATAAATTTACTGGAATGCTTAAATATTAATTACAAGGGATTGGAATTTCATACCAATTTTAAAGAACAGAATAATATTCGTACTTAACCATCTGCACTCGAGTGGTGACTGTGATTCACCATAAAATTGTTTTATCGTGTCCAAAGATAACTTCATAAGTTAGAAGCTTAAATTTAAAAAATTGTTAAGGTTATGTTGCGTTGATAAGAATGACAAGAATCGATTGCATACGCATAAAATGCACTTTGTTATATAAAATTGAAATACTATAAGCCAGAGAAGTTGCTTCAGATTTCCAGTTGAGACGGCTTCGAGTGCAAATGTTTAATAATTTATTACGATCATACTTAACATTGCTAAAAATCTCCATCACGGGTCCGACTCATGAAAGTGCGGCAAGGGGTTAAAAACCCGGGTGCATATTAAAACATAGTACACGTTGCTATGGCGCTGTTTTCATTTCAGATTTCATCCCTTTCGCTTCGCCGCTTTTCAACCCCTTGCACTGTAACAACTCGTTAGCAGACCCGTGATACAGATTTCATGCAGGACCTAATAAATATTTAATATTATTAATTTCCCCTATATCGAAATAAAATAGAAAAAAAATAGAAACCCCTTCGGAGTCAAAGGCGGAGAGAAGAGGCGAGCGGAAGCGATCGGCGGGACCGCGCGGTTCGTTGCCGCGTGTATATCGATTCGAAAAACCGGGCCGCAAAAAGGCGGAAGAAAAACCGCGCGCGGAACGAGCCAGCATCCTTATTAATATTCCTCGTCCGCGGAGCTTATACCCGTATTTCCATAACCAATTAATTTGCGTCAGTTTCACGGTCTCCCGATGCCGGCGTTCCATCGATCCCACCAACGCGGCGTCGCCGCCGATCGCGGAGACCGCGCGACGCGCGCATTGTCTTCGCGCTGGAAAATATCCGAGGAAATTCTCCCCTCTCTCTCTCCTTTTCTCTCTCTGCTCTATTTATTTCTTCCTCGACGCGATCCTCCTTTTCTTTCCCCTTTTTTTGAAATCCCGCAGAAACGATACTTGGC
>NW_027581095.1:0-460 GCF_028453695.1 Augochlora pura
CCCATAGACCCATAGACCCATAGACCCATAGATCCATAGACCCATAGACCCATAGACACATAGACCCATAGACCCATGGACTCATGGACGTTGACAAGTGCTCGGACCGTCGCGACGCGTCGTGAGCACGCCTCTCATGTTCTCGTCCGACACAAAACCCGATTATTGTTCTTGTATTTAATTAGTAATTTTATAATATTTTCATTTGTATCTGGGTATCTGGGTATCTGGGTATGTCAGGTTATGTGGTCCCTAAAATTTCGGATTTATGTATCAGGAGAACATGAGTTTCGAGGAGGTATTCTTCAGGAACAACTTCGAAAAATTACCTTCTAAAATTTTGGATTTTTGTATCAGGAGAACATGAGTTTCGAGGAGGTATTTTTTAGGAACAACTTCGAAAAATTACCTTCTAAAATTTCGAATTTTTGTATCAGGAGAACATGAGTTTCGAGGAGGT
>NW_027581095.1:560-4884 GCF_028453695.1 Augochlora pura
ACATGAGTTTCGAGGAGGTATTCTTCAGGAACAACTTTGAAAAGTTACCTTCTAAAATTTCGGATTTTTGTATCAGGAGAACATGAGTTTGAGGGAGGTATTCTTCAGGTACAACTTTGAAAAGTTACCTTCTAAAAATTCGGATTTTTGTATCAGGAGAACATTGGACCGAACGATGGAACGAACGATGGAACGATGGAACGAACGATGGAACGATGGAACAATGGAACGAACGATGGAACGATGGAACGAACGATGGAACGATGGAACGAACGATGGAACGATGGAACGAACGATGGAACTATGGACAGACAGAGGAAGGGAGCCGAGAGAAAGAGGTCCGTCGCTTTCTCCGAAGCTAGACGGACGCGGCGCGACGCCTATCCCACGCGACGCTTTATTATCCTTCATTATCGGGGCACAAATTATAATCCGCGAACATAGCGTGTGACGTTTATGGTAGCAGCACCTATGGCGGCCAACCGGTACCCTTTATTCCCGGCGTATATCGTCGAAGCTCGTCGTCGCGGTCGAACAATGCGCTCGTCCCACGCCGCGGCGCGTCGACTCCGCTGCGCTCGGCTCCGCTCCGCTTCGGGCCGCTCGCGCGTATGCGGCATCTAGCGCTCGACGATCCGCAAGGCGAAGCGAAGCGAACACTCTCGCGGAATCTAATTTATTGGCGCGGCGACAAGCGACAAGCGAGAACCGATCCAAGCCGATCCGCATATTGTTAGACTTAGTCTCAGACAATCGACCCGACGGCAAATTAAAGTGGTCGCTACGCCCGTGGGCGTAATTGCCGCGACACGAGCCCAAAGCATCGCCCATGGGACCTGCGTTCCCCATGGATTCCTCCGACTCGTTTATCCCGGCTGTAGAGCCATCGCGAGTGCCACATACCAGAAATCGATCGGACAGCTCTGTTGCGACTGCAACCCCGAAGGTCGAACGTACGTGCCTAGCCATCCCTTTAGCAATTAAATCATAAACGTGTGAATAGACCGGGAATAGGTAAAAAAATCCTACGAACAATACGACTATACGATAGCTCCTTTATCGAAGATCTGATCGAGCCAACGGTAAAGATCGTCTCCATTAATATTTATCAAAAGTTCCGGCACGGTTCGACGAGCGCCTCGAGCGCGTGAACATCCGCAGTTCGTTAATTAATTCTTCTTCTTCTTCTCAATTCCGCAGTTGCATCAGGAAACGGCGCAGAATGCTCGTCCATCGGAATTGCATAATCCCATTATCGCGAGTTAATAATGGAAGCAACTGTTTCGAAGATCGCGTATTTTTTCAACGAGCCGGAACGAAATTGTTAATGTAGAAGACGCGAGGTGAGAAATTCACTAGCGGGCTGCTTCTTTGGCAAAGATCTTTTGTTCCACCGACTCTTTATCCTCTCGTCAAAGAAGAATATTTTTTCAATAGATTTTTAAATAGGATTTTACACGAGCGTTTTATTCCACGCAATACTCCTCAACGAACGCGTGCGTAACTCGCCTCTCTCATCGGAAAAGATCGAAGCGAAAAAATCGTCGGAAATCAGGCCGTACTTGTCCGCGCGTACGGCGCGCGTCGAGCCGATTGCGCAATACACGCCGTACGATTACCCACGTGGACACGGTTACACGCGCGTGTTTTTACCAGGCGTGCAAGTTTTTTGGCATGTTTCGTAGGTTGACGTAACGCGCGCACGCGGACTTTCACTCGCCGCGCGGCCGAGCCTCTTTAGCTCGCAGCCTAAGCGTGTAATGGTTTCCCTATTGGCGACTCCGATCGACTAATGCTTTCTTCGCGGTGCCGATCCTGTCTCTCTCTCTCTCTCGCTCTCTTTCTCTTTCTCTTGTGCTGTAATCGGTCCCCGATCGCGGCGGACAGCGGAATTACATCGCCGTCTGGACTCTGGACGGCCGACATTCTGCCGCCGACGAAAAAGAAATCGGTGTTTCTTTCGAATTCGACGTTCCCCGGGTTTATAGGACGTTAGGCAATCGACGCGTCGCGTCGCGACAGGTTCGTCGACCAATTTGGTCGGCTCGAGAAAGGTGTCGGCTCCGCGACCTCATCTCGTTAGAATGCGGATTCAGACGAGACAGAGAATTCCGCGAGTAATTTCCAGCCTTGTAATCGACCGAGCTGTGACGAAGTCGAGCTTCGTCGACTTTCAAAGGTACTTTGTCTCGATTCCGATTTCTAGAAGCACATTTCCAGGTGGTTGATTTCAGGGGGAGGAAAGCTAAAGGGTTAAAAGCAAAAGGAAGGAAGAGAAAGTGAACGTTTGCAGCTGTCAGTCATAACGAAATAAGAAGATCAATTTTGAGTAAAGAAATGGCTTTTTTTAAAATTGCATGCTATGGATGGTTTTTCTGTTGACTGAAGAACAGATGGGTCGCTTGCCTGATTTTGCGATTCTTTTGACGCGGAACATGACTTCGATTGACGGGACCAGCGAAAGGACTCGCGACGATTTCCTAGCTGTCGGGATCTAGGGATCTAGCTCTCCTCTGCCGGGAGCTGGAAAGAATCTGGAAAGAATCGGCGTCTGTTCGGCGAGCAGCCTGGGAAGCTCGAGCGGCGCGTGGGCGTGAGCCGAGCAGCTCCAACCCCCGAGCCGATCGCAACCGGGGAACAATTCAATTGCAAGGTACCGCGAGGCCTCGTTTCAGCTCAACGACGCGACACGTCGACGTCCGCATACGTGCATCTAATAACAGAGAGCCGGCAACGGAGGAGGAGGAGGAGGAGGTGGTGGTTGCCGGTTGCCAGCCAGTTGCCGTTGCCGTTGCCGTTGCCACGACTTATCGATCGATCGTCGCCGCTCCTCGCGGGGCCCATTGTAATTTCGCCATTAGGCTCTCTCGCGAAGAGTGTGCGCCGCGTGCGTCGCGCGAACCTCGGCCGCTTGCGAAATCCCGTCGCCGCGCGCGGATATTATCCCGCGAGTACGATTATCGCGCGGGTACGCGCGCACTTTCTAATTGCGAGAGCTGACTTGGCTCGACTCTCCTCGTCGCCCCTTGCGACAAGTGAATCTATTCTCCGTCGCTCATTCTTTCAAAACAATCCGCATTGTTTCGGATCTGCGTAAATTTGATCGCCTCGTTTCGCAATCCTCGATTGTCCCGAAAAACGTACCAACTCTCGCAGGTATTTCTCCATTTCTTGGATACCTCTTAATGCTTGTCTCTACGCGAGCATATTGGAGATCAGCTTGCAATTTTGTTCTCGACGATACGATATATTACAAATCGCCCAAACGTCGTCTTCGAGTCAATAATCGCGAGCGAGGAAGAGGTGCTCCTACACCTGGCGGAATTGTCCAATTCGCCACGAGGCAATATCGCGGAGCAGAATATCTAACAAGCGGCCGGGCGGTCGTCCTCGGCTCCTCCCGATCAGCATCCTCGTGGCCGGCGAAGGAAAGAAACCGAAGAATCCCATCACGGCGTGGCCGGCAAGAAACGCGGATTCCACGGTCCGCCTTTCTCGGACGGTCGGACGATTTCGCCGGAAAGGTGATCGTCGACGGTGCGTTACGCCGCGTGGAAATCGTTGTTCCCGGTTTCCACCGTGGAGAGAGGCGGCCGGCTGCGGTTTTTGCGCGGAGCTTGCAGCAGCAGCAGCAGCAACACAGCGTCGAACGAGTCCTGGAAGCCGGATAGGAAGAAGGGAAAACCGGCGACCGAGGACGCGCCTCTTCTTTTCCAGGAAGCGCGCGGAGAACGAGGGAACGCGGGACAGAGGTGAAGAACGAGACGAAGAAGAAGGAGAAGAAGACGGGGAGGAGGAGGTGGTGGAGGAGGACGGAGGTGCAACGGATAGGTCCGAAGATAAGTAGCGCGAACTGCGCGGCGGCGGACCGGCGCAAGAAACCAGCGGCAATAATAATTTACAGTACTCTTTCCCGCGAGAGCCCTCTTCCTCCCCCGGCTTCCACCTTGCCGGACGATTCTCTCGCTTGCCCTTCTTTACCCTTCTTTCTATCCTTCTCTACCCCCTTTCCTATCTCTACTTCTCTTTCTATCCCTTTCTATCCCTGTTAGGTTTATGCACATCCTTAGGATTAATTTGACAGATTGCCGGCAACTTAGCAATTTAGTTGTAAACGTATTAAACCATTGCCGGCAAACGAGCGCCAGATGTGGGCTGTTGACCGGACTTTCGCCCGGTCATAAAATCACAGCTCCACGTTTTTCGACCATCGGTGTCGCTAGGCCGGATTTTCCCTTTTTTTGGGCAAACACTACAGCTCATTTTCGCCACGAAAATCGTACCTAGCAGCGCTCCAATAGAAATCCTCCTGGAGTCTCATTGG
>NW_027581096.1:0-4883 GCF_028453695.1 Augochlora pura
CATGAGAACACTGTCTACAAAATGCTACAGCGGAAAAACAATGCAACCTGCACCCCAGAAAAATACTATACACATTTCCATCAAGATATTCTTTATAAAACATTTTTCACATACCAAAAACTATCGCGGCCGATCATTCGTTCCTAAATTATTCTAGATAAAATAATTCCAACGCCGCGAGCGCAGCGATACCGTTCTAAATAATGCGGAACGGTAATATTTCGTTGCGGGGGATCGTTATGATAAAAAATATAGTACCCGGCGCGGTGGATATTGCAGCCGAATATTTTAATTTAGTAGGAATTCGCGTTATCGTGACGGCCCTAGGCTTCGATCGGCGTTCGCGAATTAAATTCGAAGGGGCGGCGACGCTCGTGGGCGGGGGGAGAGGCGAAGGGGTGATTTTGTCGCGTTATAACGAAAAACGGAACGCGGAACGAGACGGATAAAAGGGCGAAGGAGGCGGAATAAATAGAGCGGCGAACGACTATAAATAAGAAGTTGATAAAACGAGAGAAGCGGTGTTCTTGACCTCTGGAACGCGACACCTGTCATCTAAGGGAGAATCCTGCATACCGGGTGTCCATTTTGTACACGTTGACACGTTCGTCGCCGACAATTAGACACTAAAATCCCCGCATAATTAAAGCAATTTAATTAATTAAAATAAAACTAAAAGTTCACATTTATCATAGGGGATGACATTAGTACTCCTTCGCATTCGAAAAATTATAGTCTAATTCATTTTGCTCGAATATATTGGAATAAAAATAAATTTTCAAAATTGGTCAGAAATTAATGTCACCCAGATATGGGTGACACAGCGACGAACGTGTTAATGTTGAACGATAAGCGCTGTATTACGCGGCGATCTATTTATTATTTATGGGCGAATTGTTCACTTTATAGAGCCTATGCACACTTTATAAAGTCTGCGATGATCGTCGTTGGAATTATTATAATTTCTTGATTATATAAAGGAGGATTGTATATACATATATATGGTGTATAGTTTAAATAGGATATATTTACAGGCGACCAGAATTATTATCGCAATTTTTTGGTGATATAAGGAACGCGATGATGCTCGTTAGAATTATTATAATTTCTCGATTATTTAAGGGAGTATTCTATATACTTGGTGTATAATTTATACGAGCTATGTTGACAGGCAACTAGAATTATTATCATAACTGTTTGGCGATGTAAAGTCCGTGATGATGGTCGCTAGAATTATTGTAACTCCACGAATATTTAAGGGAGGATTTTATATATCTGGTGTCCAGTTTCTACGAGCTACGTTTACAGGCGATGAGAATTGTTATCATCATTTTTTGGTGCCATAAAATTCACGATTATCGTCGCTAAAAATTATTATAACTCTTTGATTATTTAAAAGAGGATTGTACATACTTGATGTATAGTTTATAGACTATTATATGCTTACAGGCGATTAGAATAATTACTGTCATTTCTCAATGATACAAAGTACACGATGATAATCGCTATAATTATTATAATTTCTCAATTATTTAAAGGAAAATTGTATATACCTGACATTTAGTTTATACAGGATATAATTACAGGCAATCAGAATAATTGCCATAATTTTTCAGTGATACAAATCTCGCGATTATCGTCGCTAAAATTATTATGACTGCTCGACTATTTAAAAGCATATTGTATACACCCGATGTCTAATTTATACGGATTACATAACATTATTACACAGAATAATTACGATAATTTCTCGATGGCGTAAAAACCGTGTGCACGGGGTGTCCATTTTATACAGACCAAGCCGTCGAAAGTCCATAATATAATTATTATAATATTTTTCAAGCCACCTCGTATATCGCCCGCCGAAATAGGCGGACTAATTAACGTAAAACAATCCATGCTCGCGCGCCCTCTGGCAATTCGAAGTTAATTAAAATCCGTCAACCGTCGTCAATGGACCGCGCGAAGAAAAGTGTCCAGAAAACTCGAATCATTTATCCACACGTACACGTGCGCGCGGCGCCACGCAGACGGACACGCGGCCGAATTAACACAGGATGTGGTGCAATTCTTTCTGTGTCGTAGAAAGGTGGGCTTTACGCCCTTTGTAAATTCATTCGGCTGTCGCGCGGCTTTAAAGCGCCGAGATATTAAAACCGAAAAGAGTGTGAATTGCGGTGGTTTTACTCACGTGCCAGTGCAGCGGCGCTTATAACGTAACCTGGACTCACCTGGAACAGAGAGAAATCACGTCAGATTAAATTGGATCGATTACGGCAATGGAACGGCGAGGATGAAATGATATATTTGAGGTTTATAGAAAATAATGTGAACGCGAAAATTGGAAGCTTCGTTTTATCTTCTGAAATAATGTGCCAATAGGAATACGATAGTGCGCCATTTAGGCGATAATAATAATTTTTGACGATGTAAAAATATATAAAATAAAGGATAAATTGATACGGGTAACTGTATAAAAATATATGTAAAATTATGTAAATACATATGTGTGAATTACTGTATAAAGAAATATATAAAATAATACGAACATATGTATAAAAATACATATAAAATGATATGAATAACTGTATAATAACATATATAAAAATAACATGGATATGTGTATATAAGTAACTGTACAAAAATATATATCAAACAACCTGAATATGTATAAAAGTGTACAAAAGTACTGTACAAAAATATACATAAAATAATACGAATATACATAAATAACAACACGAAACCAAACAGTATAAATATATAAAAAAACAACATAAAAGTATACACAAAAATGCATATTTTTGCGACATTGTTATTCTAACAAACGTTTGTAATTTCGTCTCTGGAAGGAGAATCGCTAGGAGAATAGGAATTTATTTTTCAATTTCGAGGACGTCGCTGGCGAAAGGCGGAAGGAACAGTCGAGGATTCAGGATCCCGCCTTTACTTCTGCACGAAAGCTGATATATTATTTTTCTGCCGGAAGCTTCTCAATAGCGGAGGAACCAGGATCCGCCGTTGAACGGCGCCGCACCGAAAAGCGGCTGTGATTTCTGAGGCGTAGGATAAATAGAAGGGAAAGAGTACGGCTGAGAGTACGGGCCTAGGGCACTGGAATCGATATTACCCGATTTCATCATCGCGCCTTAAGAACGCTTCAATCCGGGACTCCTCTACGACGCTTCAGAGAGAAGAGCTCGGAACAGCTGCGAGAATACCGTTCAGCGAATGGAAATCCACGCACGCCGTTTCTTAATATTCGTTTATTAGATACCTAGCGAAAGCTGCCGCATTTTCATTATTACGCCGGGAAATAAACGGAAATACGATCCGTCGAGGTGCTGTAACGTCGGACGTAATCGTTCTTTCCGGCTGAGAATAATCTTAGGTATACTTGGAAGATCGAGAAATAATATCGGAAAGTTATAGCGTAATATGTTCGTCAGATTTGTTTAAACAAATTCCGAAATATCGCTCGGATATTCGATAATTTATCTGGATTCTATTGTTAAGAGAGTTACTGGAAATATTAGTAGATTAATTCTTCTGCGAAAAATTTCTGTGTGTTATTTGAATGTTATTTAAACAATATGGAAAGTTTCAATTTGTTATGTTTGTTATTCTTGTTGAAAAATAATATTATAGGCAACCTCCATTTTTAGACGAAATTTTGGGAGACGGTCGAAGACACCGCTGTAACTTCGTTCACAATTGTTATAAATTAACAACAAAATTCACAGATACTCTTCATAAGTAAATAAACAAAGCTGCAAAATGTACATTCGATGCATCCACTAGTTTTTTTTTTTAGAACAAAGTCCCCAGTAGCCCTCGCATCTCGGCGATCTTTTACAACTTGCCGAAATAAAATCGCTGTAACTTCGTACAAAATTGTTATTAATCAACAACAAAATTCACAACTACTCTTCAGAGTTAACGCAATAATGCTGCAAAACGTTCGTCCGATACGTCTACCACCGTTCGTTCAAAAAATTCGCAAAGAGTAGGATTTATTGCGAGCAAGCCTGGAGGTTCGGGACAAAGTAGCATCATCATCAGCGTCCTCTGTCTCCATCAGCCCCGGTCAGAGACAAAATACCTCGTCCAATGTATCAGCTAATACACGAGGGTTCACCTGTGTCGGCCCCGTGTTCCGAATGCGGTGTAGGAGATAAACAAGTCGAAACAGATCCGAGAGAGCGAGCTCTCTGTGCCGCCGTTTAAGAGGAGGGATTGAGGACAAGTGCGTCTCCCCCCGTCGCTCGAGAAAGGTCCAAGGCTCTCTCGACTTCCATTCCGCGATCAACTGGCGGATAGTACCTTGAACACCTTCGATTGTCCCCGTAGATAGCACTCGAAACGCATTTCAGAGGATGACAAGTTCGCGGAGAAGAGCCTCGACCAGATCTTAGGATCTTCGAGCAGCCGTCGGTAGCCCGAGAAACTGTCTCACACCTGCCGAACGACCATCTCAATGGCGAGAACGATAGCTGAGCATCGAGTCCTATAATCGCCGCATCTGCCATAATTTTTTCGAATTCTTTCGCCGACGATTTTCAGTCGCTGCAAACGATTTTTAATCGATCACGAAGCGTCGTCGAGCGGAGGACGCTTCTCGGGCGAGATTATTTATAATGAGTTGTTTGTTCGGTTGCCGGTTGTGCTCCGAAATCGGGTCCCCGGTTTGATTGGACCAGGCGGAAGCCATGAAAATGGAAATTTCATTCGCACGTCATGAGAGACGATGATGAAGTTCGCTGGACCAAGGGAAGAGCAACAACGGTAACGAGCTCCTCTCCGTCATCCGAATATAATTGGATGAAAACACAGTCGAATAAGAAACGAAATTGCGATACATATTCTTCCCGCGTGTTAAAATAGAA
>NW_027581097.1:0-4883 GCF_028453695.1 Augochlora pura
GAGAAATCTCAGCTGTGAAACAGTATTGAACACTAATTTTCATACCTTCTCCTTTAATATTTAATGGCTTTTTCCTTTTATTACCGCGGCTGTGCTAACCGAAATCCGAGATGAATAGATTCTAGTCTTTCCATAATTATAGAAGAAGGAAAATTCATTAAATGTTAATCGAAAAGGCGTGGAGACTTTACTTTTTTCGCAGGAAAAATTTCATTATCTCAGAACTGTAAACTTCTGTTCTTCGTTCTCGCTTCGTCTATTTTTGATAGTATGAGATACTATTATAAATATGAGATAATTTTATAACATTCACAGCACTGCCTTAATCGAGCGCAACATGTGAAAATGCACGGCGATCTCCGTTAACAATTCGTTGTACAAACTGTTGCAGAAAAATGAATTCTCACCGTCCTGATAATATTAAATATACCGATATACTGTTCCCTGGGAAGAAGTTCTTCGATCGAGATACATCCTCTCCGTTGCGGCGACGCGATCTTCTCGGACGATTAACCAGGAACACCTGCGAAAAGAAACGAAGCTAGTCAGTATACGGAAACTGTGCAACAATTTCATACCGAGTCCTCTTCGAGCGTTGTTTGCTTGGCTCTTGGTTTCCCTCCTCGCAGATGTGTTTCCATCGACCGCTCGTCCCCGGGCGCCGGAAAAACCAGCCTCGATGCAATTAAGGGTTGATACACGCCATAAAACAAGGGTACACGGACGCAGTGCATTTGCCTTTCTAGACTTTATTTTGCTCTAAATCGAATACAAGGCTCTCTACAAATTGACAAAAAAAAAGGAGGGAAACAAGCATTTTGGAATGTTCGAAATGTCGAAACGATACGTGTACAAAGAAATGAAAAGGAAGCACAGTGGTATAGAAAATAGGAGGCGAACGACCGGCCCGTTTGACGGAGGCTTTCTGCGGATCTCTGCACCCGGCTGGAAATTTCGTGGCTGTGAGAAGAAACGATTATAATATATATATATAGGTTATCGAAAGGGCCCCGTCGGCCAAAATGCGCCGGATGCGCTGGGGCGCGCAAGAAGCTCGCAGTACCGACCGGTCGTTCCACAAATAATTTTCACAAGCAAGCGACTTTTTTTTTTTCTTCGCGCGATACAACGAAGCCAATGGAACGGCGACACATTATCCGTTTCTTTTCTCGCGCCGTTTCCGACAGCCGACAGCATTGTCTCAACGGCGGCCGTCGGCGACGTGTGTGACGTCGTTTCTCGCGCGCGCTCGTGTTGCCTGAATTGAACGACAACGCGGTACATTTTCGTTGCGTTCTCGGCGCTCTGTAGATATTTTATATTTTTGTTTTTACTCACGTCTCTCTCTCTCACTCTTTCTCTCTAACTCTCTCTCTCTCTCTCATTCACTTTCGCTCTTTCTTCCCGTGTTTTACGTGTGTTACGGTGTATATCTCGATGTCGTGTACAGTGTGTCCTACATGCATGCGTATTGTCGTCGCGAGGAGAATAAGAATAAAAGCAAAAACAAATTATCTAGAAAGAAATATCGTAAATCGTCGTAGGCGTATTCATCGTTAATAATTATTGCTCTCTAAATAATAATAATATAAAACGGAGAGGAGGAAAAAGAAAAAATTGTAATAATTAATAAATCATCGTTCGTTGGCAAATACATGGCGACAAAGAAGTGGTTTACGATTACAATTGTATTGTTTTGCGTTGAGGCGCTGAGCGGATGTTGTTGGTTGTAGTTGCGTTAGTTTCTCAGTTGGTTTTTTTTTCTTCGTTTACGTGCTCTCTCGGTTCACTCACACACACCTCTCCCTCTCGCTCCTCGATGCGATTCTTGTTTACTTATGCTCCCCACATTCGTTCCCTCGTGTTCATATGCTTCCGATGTTACATTAATCAGACGTTCGCGCACGCTCATTCTTCGTCACTCGCACTTTACTCTCTCTCTCTCTCTTTCTTTCTATTCTCTCTTGCACACTGTCGTTCTCTCTCTCTATACAGTCGAGTACTGTGCTTGTACTAATTTGTAAGAATATCGTAGTTAAGCTGGACCGCGCGAGATCCACTTCGAGAGTACGCGGTGAATTATCTCGGCGCCGCTAATACTTTTGTCGCTGATGAACGGCTCAGCATGATGGACGTTCGCGCCCGGATCCATGGATCGCTGGCTCTCGAAGCGGGTGCTGTCTCGCGGATCGTACGCTTTCAACAGTGCGCCGCGAAACACGCGGGGACGCGCGTGTCCCAAAAAGCGACGAACTCCGTGCGGAAAGAACGGGAAGATTCGCGAAATCTCGTCCCGGATGAAAATGGAGCCCGGGTTCGTCGCCGTTTATTTTTCTCGGCACGCGCGCCGCACCTGCTCCGCGACGGCGCCTGTGTCACGCAGCCTCGCGGCTCGGTAAATTCACTATTATTTATTACAGATAATTGTACTGCTTCTATTCGATAAAAAAAAAAACAAACGAACGAAAGAAATGTAAAGGAACCGGAGTACCGGTGTACCCGTCGTTTAATATAAAAAGAAATAGGATATTTATATTCATAACGTACATTGTAAATATATGCATATAATATGTAACAATATATGTTATACGATTAACAATACGTATAACATATTATTCTTAATATACATATATATATATTTATAGCGATGATACGTTATGTCTATAGATACGTATATGATTTATATATATTATAATATTATATTTTATATGTATATTTATATATATAATATTTTATAATATATATAAATGTTCTGCGTTTTAGGGGGGGGTGTATATCGGATGTTACAGAAGGGGAAAGAAAAGAACAGAAGTGACAAGGAGGAAATGCGTGTGACGCGCGGTGGAATAAATACAAAAAAAAAAGAAGAAGAGAAGAGTCGAAGTAAAATTAAAAAAAAAAAAACGCGCCGGGAATCACATGACGGGGTTGTAATCGGGGATCGAGAATCGAAAAAGATAAGGAACAAATGTAATGCGTTAACGGATGGTGGTGGGTGGGTGTCACTATGTAATGTATAATATGGATCGACAACGAAGATGAGTACGTCTTAGCGGATATAATATTGGCAGTATAAAGGCGAGTGATCGAGATTTAATTCTGCTTCCTTCGGCGTAAATAAATAATTTCTAAAAAAATATCACTGGTCTCAAGATGTCCGCCGGGTGCCGGGAACACGAATCTCGCGCGTGCGTTGTATCGTCCCCGATGAATTTCGCTCGACCCCTCCGCGCATATTAAAATATCTCCTCGCAGTATTCAGCCGATGCGTTGAACATAGCTGCGTGTTTCATTTTTCTTTTTATTCGCGTCTCTCTCGCCGGAACGGTAATCACCAAAAACGATTATTGTACGACGGTAACGATGCGAAGGGTTGCACAGCACGATTCATCGGGGTCTGCTCGAACAGTTTGTTTCTATTCGGTCCCCCGCGACACACCCGGCATATAATACCGTAAAAATTCGTTCACAGCTGGACGCGCCCAGCGCCTCTTGTTTTTTCCCTTTTTTTTTTCTTCTTTTCGTTTCGTCTATCTCTAAATTCTAAGTCGTACTTTGAAGGCACTTAACACAAGGCTCTCTCGGTTCAAAAAAAGCTACTTCTTCCTTCGGTCAATCACCTCCGTTTTCTTTTTTATTTCCGTTTTTTTTTTCCTTCTTCTTCTTATCGTCATCGAAACATCCACGCTTATACTCCCCCCGGAATGCTCCGCTCGCGAGCGCTCGCTGCGCGAAAGAAAAGCTACGAAATAACACACCCACGCCGGGGCGCGTCATTTTCTGTTGTGGCCAAATACGGTCGAACGTGTCCAACGTTGATCTGCAACTTCCCCGCTGTTCCCCATTACCTTTCGCACACCCCCTCCCTCCGTGTCAATGTGCCCGATCATCAAAAAGTCGTTCACGCTTTTATGTATTTTTTCCTCTTTTTTTTTTCTTCCGTTGATCGATGGTCGCGAGACCGTGGTCCAAGAAATGTCAATCGCAATATATCGAACCGTGTCACGCGTTCGGTCTCAATCACAAATTCTCAACGAACGCCAACGGATTTCGATAAAAAAAGAAAAAAGATTTGCAACGCGGTACCTGACCGCGTAACCCTTTTGCTCTAAAATTTTCGTAGTACGATTCTAGTACGATTCGACAGAGGCGATCCCGACAACGTGTCGTCCGCCTCGAACGTCCCCGACGTTTGCGACGATCTCGGCGAATTCTAAGCCTCCCTAAGAACAAGCTCGGCGACGAGGGGACGCGATTCAACCGGTTGGAACATCGCGTCGCCGCGGACGTTGACGATCGTTCGACGAAGTAAGATTTTTTTACCTCGAACGATCTCGATAATAAACACGTTCGACTCGTCCGAGACAAATTTTTGTATCTTCGCAGACGAACGGGGACGTACGAGATCATCGGACCAGAATCACCGGACCACCCATGTCAGTGTATAATATATATTTATATGTATACATATATATATAGTACGATTTCTCTTCCGACGAATAAAATGGAAACGTTCCTTCCACGGCTAAACAATTTTCAACACCCTTATATACCTAAACGTTACACGGGCCACCGTCATAATTTTGTCCTCCAATTTCGAGCCGATCTATATTATTTATCATTTATCATTATTATTATATATTTATTATTTATCAGAAAACACCGGGCGGGTTAACGACAAAAGTACGGATCGTTGCGATACGAGGGAAAGAAAGAAGAAGAAGAAGAAGACAGTCCCTGAAGGCAAAGAGATAATTCGCAACGCGATCGCAAAAGACACGGTTTTCTGTTACACAGAATCTCCCCGGTTACGCCTATGTTCTCAACCCCCTTTCACCGGGCTAGTGCAAGTTTTCGGACGCTGCACGTCAACATATATATAT
>NW_027581098.1:0-4882 GCF_028453695.1 Augochlora pura
GGTGTTTCGCGTACGTGACGCTGCAGCCACCAGCTGCATTTCTGTCGTCACGCGTCATACGTCACGCGTCATGCCAAATAAGCGCGTCGCGCGACGGTGCTTTTCTACGGCGCGCGGCGACGACAACGCTACTTAATTAAATCGTCACGTTGGCAACCGTTGTTCGCGACGGGATCGCATTTGCCAACATCCCGGCGATTTTTCATTCCGTCGCGCGCGGCTTTCTCGTCGTCGCTTCGGTTTTGGGCAACAACGATATTTTTTATTAACCCCATCGGACCCAACCCGAGCTTTTCCGACTCGGAAACCCGGCTTTTCTGACCGACGGTATTCTCGTTCGACGCGACGACTCCCAGCGTTTTATGCATACGAAACTCGGTCTTCTGGCTGGGCCACCGAAGTTTATGCACTTACGATACGTTGCGAATATGCAGACTTATGCAAGCGTATGCAAACTCTGTGCAAGGCATATGCGAAGTATGTGCATCGTAGATCTGGTAAATATGCGGCCGCGATGATGTTATGGGGATCCGTGGCGTTGCATTAATCGATGTATCGAATGTTAGATGAATTATTATAAGAGACAATTGTGTCATATATTGCGTGTATTGATCAATTATTCAATTTTTAAAAGGAGAATCTATGTATAATATTATATATGTTAAACAAAAATAGAATATTATATAGAAGCCGCGAGGTTCGAATAATCGTGTCTCCTCTACTCTAATTGTCCCTATCTTTTTCTCTACAAACTGAAGAACAATTGAAAGCTGAAAACAATCACACTATTGTAAAATAATTATTTTAACAATCGCAGATAACTGCAGATATTTCTCCTAATACATTTCACTCATCTTCCATCTTCAACAAAATGCAACTAATAAATTATTCTCGTTCCGATTCCAGGTCCCCCAAGAAGCTGATTCTACTGCTGGCCATTTGTCTTTCGACCACGTGTATAGGTAAGTCTCGTTTCTATGAATATATTCCCAACGAAGAAAAATACACGAATAAATAAATATCTTTGCTCGAATCTGGACAGTCACGACGAATGCGAATAATTCTAAATATTCGAACTTTTAAAAATCTTTTTAAAACATTCCAATCTCGAAAAGAATATCGCGGTTCGAGCGATAATACTCGCGATTGCGTTAAGCCGATGCTCGTACTCGAAAATTTTGATCGAATTACCACGTTGGCGCAACAGTCTCGAATGTAGCTCTCAAATAACATTTCTCTTTGCACTGTCCAGATTTTCGCAGTGTAGATTTCTCTGTAGTTGTTCGCCGACCGCAAAGTAAATTTGTCGAAACTTAGTGTTTCCATTACATTAACGGCTGCGGAGCAAGACGTATGCGCGAGCACGGCGAAGACGCGGCTTGTTTAAACATTGGGTTATTATTCGGTCGAATTTGTTTTAATAATTTTACTTTGTTACATGGAAAGGTTAACAAGAAATATTCCAATCAGTTTAATTAGTTTTCGGCTAATTTTCATTGCTCGGGACTCGGCTTTTCCGAGATTATTTTTAAACAATTCGGACGTGCTTTAAATAACTTATATAAACCGGAGGAATTCCGCGATGGCCGACGTCGCGCGCGTCAGACACAATGGCCAATCAGGCGAACGGCGGGCATCTTTTTTCTTCCGTGGAGCGTCTGCGAACCGGAGGGAAGCGCCAGCGTAACGATACAATTTCTCAAGCTTCCCCCGAGAGAGAGAATGGCTAAAATTTGGCGAGAGTCTGGGCACGGTCTGTGCGTTCATGGGACCCATTGTCCTCGCGCCCCCATTATAGACCGGGCGAAACAAACTTTCGTCGACACGCGGTTTATTTTTATTAAACGCGGGAATTAATTCGATACCCCTCTTTCGGTCGGCCATTGTCTCGAACGGCCTGGTTCGAATTCGTATCTCGTTTTTGATACTAATTTTCAATTCAACGTTTAAACAATGCCGTTTAAAACAATCAATCCGGGCCAACTTTAACCCTCCACGCTCGTTTATAAATAAATCTGATACAATAATACATAATGTGTGAGATTAAATAGGAAATTCGTTTTGGCTTTTT
The DNA here is from genome assembly GCF_028453695.1 of Augochlora pura. NCBI lineage: Eukaryota > Metazoa > Arthropoda > Insecta > Hymenoptera > Halictidae > Augochlora > Augochlora pura. Next base: position 2,072 of record NW_027581098.1, read on the forward strand.
TATTCGCCCTTTTTTATTATTGTTTTTTAATATATATAATATTATTGTTTTTTAAATCTCTGTAGACTCGTGCTAGACCACGTGCAAATATACTTTAGCAAATAATTGTGGTTATTTCTTAACTTAATTATATAAAATCTCTAAGATAACTAATAGTAAAATAAATAAATATTGATAATATTTTAGTAGATAATAAGTTGCCGGCAGATAAATATTTAAGAAAGAAATTCGGCTCGTAAAGGGTTGATTTCATAAAAAATAAATAAATAAATAGCACTGGTGGCTAAGGGTAGATACACGACCGCAAAGGGTTAAATATGTTATTGCGCCTCGTCCGAGTAATTTAGCCGGTGACTATAAATCGGCAGTGTTGCGCGTTAAAGCCGTCTTACATGTTTTAAGAGGGCCTCGCGAGGCTCGTTGCTAACAACGACCATAGGAACAGGCGTACAGACAGACAGGAAGTCACAATCAGATCCTCGTTTTCGATGCAGATAGCTGCGGATGGTGTCGTGTTTAGCAACTCGGTTCCCCTGACAACGCTGGCAGATTAATGGAAGTCCAATTTAGCCGCGGCTAAAGCTCGCGGAGACGCATCGCCTCGAATGGAAACGCGTTGTAGAAAAAGGGTAGTGACGGATCGGTGCACCGATTGGCGAGCACGTTGCCAACAATAAAATAGTAAATAAGTAGGAAGTGTACTGATGTATTTTATGTATTTTTTGGCTGGTTATTCTTTGTTTTAATTTTTTAACAAAAATATTTGTTAAAGCCAGGTTTCCCTTTCAAGTTGAAATATAGAAGGTGTCTCGCCATAAATCGATTTTTTAATTGTTCTTTTCGTTTTTAATTCGTGTTTTATGATTGTAAAGTGATCTAGACGTGGTTTTGAGACGATCAGCATTGTCTTTTAAAAAGAAATGTTATTGTTACAGCAATGATAATTTAATTTTTAATAAGCTGACGGCCCGAAATAGAAACATATACACTGGTAATGACGATAAAAGTAATGAAAGCGAGTTCCACAATATTATATAATTATTACGAAAATGGTGTAACACAAAAATGCGCTCGTTAAGCGGAGCGCGATTGTTAGCGACGCGCCAGCATTCGCCCGCCCCCACGGTGCAAAAATAACGGGTATAATATTTTTGTACGCGAGAGCGCAGCTTTATCCGGAATTTGTCCTTTCCGCGTCGCCGAATTGCCGGTTCCTTTGACGCGGCCGGTGGTGGAAAAACTGAATCGTGACTCGTTTAGTATCGAAGTAAACGTGGGGGTGCTTTCTCTATGGTATATTCGTGCCGCGTCTAACCTCGAGAAAAAGCCCGGCAGGCCCGGGGCCCGGCCGCGCGTTTTTGAAACCTCGAGTTGTTTGCTCGCCGGCTTGTATACCAGTGATCGCTCAAAGGGAAACGTTTGCACACTCACAAATATGGATCAATCACGGTCTAACGATGCATTCAAGGGCGCCGCACGTACACGCCCGTAATTGCCGGGCGAAGAAGGCGGGGGGGAGGCGGGACCGCCGGCTGCGATTTTCACAGCCATTTTTATTTCTTATTCCGCGATTTAACGGATATTTCGAGCAGTTCGAATCGATTGCTCGGCCAAAATGGCTGAACAGGCCGTTTTCGAACTATGCGAACGTAACCTTACCTTTCGTGTCTCCTGAACGCGACTGAAATGATCGGAGGGCGGAAATAATTCATCCTTTTGTCGATGCGAAGGATTCAGTTTCGTGGTTCTAAGTTTATCGTAATAGACTTATTATAATCTAATTATAATTTATATATTAATATAAATAATAATCGATACCTGTAAAATAAACTGCAACAATAATTCACCCTTATCTATGCGAAGGGTTCAGTTTCATCCTTGTAAATTTATCGTAATATACTTGTTTTGATAATTAATATATTAATGAAATATATCGGAGCTCGAAAATAATTCACCCTTATCGGTGCGAAGGGTGCAGTCTCGTCTTTGTAAGTTTATTATAATAATCTTGTTATATATAAGTTTATCATAGTGAACTTGTTATATATGAGTTAATCATAGTGAACTTGTTATATATAAGTTTATCATGGTAAACTAATAATAACTGATATGTTAATACAAGTAATAATCGATACCAGTTTATCATAGTGAACTTATTATATATAAATTTATCACACTGAACTTATTATACATATATAAATTTATCATACTGAACTTATTATACATATATAAGTTTATCCTAATAAACTTATTATATATAGGTTTATCATGGTAAACTTATTATATATAATTTTATCACGGTAAACTAATAATAACTAATACATTAATAAAAGTAATAATCGATACCAGTAATAAACTCGCGACAGCGAAATAATAAACGCGACTCTGAAATAATAAAATCGATGCTGAATCCTTTCAACCCCTGAAAAGCGTTCCTTAATAGGTACTCACCCCGTCTTCGCGTAGACCGGAGTCGGAGAGAGCCGCGACGAAAGAAAAGCAAAACTGTTCGGCGAAAGGAGACGGAGAAGGATTCATGGCTCGCGATGGAGAAACTGAAGGCAAACAGCAATGCGTGCAATGAAAGTAACGGAATTAAGGGCGGCGAGGGTGACGCGCGCGAGCCGGATATAGGTGCGGGAACGGCTGGCGGTGGGTGACGAGGAGGAGGGAGCGAGGGGAGAGCCGCGAGAAGAAGAAGAAGAAAAAAAAAGGGTAACGGAGGGCAACGTTTTTCCTTCCGGTGGAAAACCGTTTCAAGACTTCTTCGAGAGACGGCGACGCGGCTTTCTCGGGGGTGGGGAAAAAAAA
>NW_027581099.1:0-10591 GCF_028453695.1 Augochlora pura
ATTTGGCTTCTTGGAAAAGAAAAAGATTCTGTTCAAAAATTACCACGTCTGTTATCCTTGCACGGATTACCTCTTAATTCGCTTTGTGTACTTGAACATCAGTCATGTCTTAGAAAATCAACAGGCAACTATCAGGTTACATATTCTTAACTCTTTATTTCAGAAACTTTATACGATTAACAATTTTATATAATGAATAAACTTTACAGAGAAGTAATTTATTATCCGTCCTCGAAATGTTAAATACATCTAATCTTGATCCGAAAATGCGAAAATCTGCTTTGGTTCAAATTAGTGTTATGCTGACGGACGTCTCTTTGCATAAATTATTTATTACTGAGAACGGACTGGAATCGATCTTGAAGATATTTAATAGTGCATTGGTAAACTTAATTTTGCTTAATTTGAATAGAAGATAAGAAAATTCAGCAAATAATCTGTAATGATGTTTAGGTAGAAAAGGATTACATTCATTATCCAGATTCCGTAGCTCCAATAATCACTATCTTGGATTTACTGGTATCCACTGAAAGTACTGTACGACATGATCTGTCGACTCGAATAAACGTTCTTTCAAATATAATCAGAAGTACGTGTAATAAATTGCAAAAATAGATCTAAAGAGGTAAAAAATTTGAACAATTATTTATATGAAATATTCTTCTCAGGTATTTTTCTATTTCCAAGTAACGAATGCATTAGAACCGATGGTTCGAAGCTTTTATGTTTGTTACTTTACAACGAATACATCATGAGGCTGAGTGAAAAACGTACGGAAAATTATAGTCAATTAAACATATCGTTGCCGTACCTTATCACATCCAAAATGAAATTACCGTTTCTTTGTAAATCACATTGGAAAATAAGCATGCACAGGCGGTCTGATATATTTGGTAAATGAATATTGCTAAGTATTTCATGAATTACAATGAAATCTGTAAATGAAATAACTATTTTTATATTTTATAGTTCTTCATAGTACTAATCCATTGGCATCAACTTTTATTAAACAGTACTGGATATGGGAATGGAATGACGGTTTAAACGTGCTTTGGAAAAGTTGGAGTGACCTAAATAACTCTGATGTGTCGGAAAAGTTAAAAATTCAAGAAAACGAGTTCATGACGTTGCGTTTCAGTTTTCCCCATTACTATTGCCAGCAGCAATTGTACAACATACAGAACTCCACCACGCACACTGCAGTTGCGTGCGCGCTTGACTATCTCACAATGTAATTAACCATTTCTATATTATACCTCTTATAATTGCCGTTTATCATTGGCCGTGCTATTTTCTAGATACATAAAATTTTACAAATTGCAACAATATGAGGAAATTAAGGACATAAGTTTATTACCTTGGGAACGAACATTTGAGCGATTTTTGCTCTCTCATCCGGCGAGCAAAGAGGACCGTGAACTGTTCGTTGATGTTTTAAACTTTTTACAGCTCCATGCGAACATTACAAAAAACGGTATGCAGAAATTTTGCAAGAGTCTTAATTTTTTACTTACAGTTTTACGGTTTTCTAAATATAGGGAAAAACAGATGGGCGAATAAGATTATAAAACATATCACGAAATCGTTAGCAGAATTGTTTAAAGATTCAGAGCTCGACAATCAAGACGTTCATCAATCGATATTGAAGTTAGCTCGTACGTGTTCAGCCATAGAGAAACCTGAAAAGTCCGCTGAAGAAGATGAAGATGTTTGGCTTCACTTTATCGAACTCGTTGTCTCAACTTTATGTTTCGGAGACCAACAGCATTTTTATAATTTAGGTAAATTTGATTTGTTCCATTAATTCTTACGCCATTATTTAGCTTAATGTAAAGTATAACATATTTATTGCAGCATACCTCGATTGGCTGTTAACATGTTTAACATATTTAATTGGAAAATGCCACTGGGCGAATTACAAAAATTTATTAATATCACTAGGAAATACTTTAATTGAATTGATTATATCCTTCCATGGTGCTGGGACAGTTAGCTTCATGGGCTTATCCATAACTAGAAATTCCATCATTTGCCTTAATCAGCTGCTATATCAAATGCAGCTCAATTTTAACAAAACTGTAAGTTAATGTAGATAAATCTCTCATTGTTGCCACAAGTAAGATATTTTCATAAATATTTTTTCAGGCTTTCGCAGCATTTTGGTACGATGAAGGTCGCTCATTAAGTTGGCTACCCATGCTGTGGCAAAACCGAGATTCTTTGGTCCAGGCATCCGCTTTGCAATTACTTGCCGGTTTGATAAATAACGTGCATACTGCTTCTCAACTTTTAACTACCGTAGCACTAGCACCGAGTGAGTTGTGCCAGACACTACTTCAATATATTCTCAGTAACGATGAGTCGTGTATAGTTAGAGAACAAGCATGCCTTGCGTTCAGTAATTTAGTGAAAAATTGCAATTCTTTACCATTTCAGTATGTAAGTAAATGTTAGACCGCCCGCTTTTATTTAAAACAAATTACAGTTTTGAATTAGAGATAACAGAACGATTATTTAACTAGGTGGACTCTTTGAAAGCAAATGCGCTTATGATATATGTTGAACAAAACAACATTTACTATGAAATGAGTGTTTTGTGCTCGAACGTCTACATGTACACTACTCTCGATTGCGATTTAATAGATCAACATGATCAAGATAGTGCAATTACACCATCTGTTCACAGTATACAGTCCGGTAGCACTTCATTGGTGCCACGTACAATTTCTTATCTGTATAATTGCCAAGACGAGATGCAACCTTGTATGTATCATATTCAATTTTTTATTTATCTTTAAAAAAGTAATATAATTACTCTATTCAGTATTATTAGTTTCAGTTAGAGAATCAGAGATCACAGACAACTGTCTTCAGCTAGTAATCACACCATCTTTGATAACAGCAGTTTGCAGACTGTTAAACAATTTAATATTTGTAGGAAAACAAGAAGTCATTCATCAAATTTATGAGCACTCTATAGACAAATATTTGTTGAGGTGAGACAGTACATGTAAAAGTAAAAGATTATTATAGAATTTCCGCTATATGTTTCTGCTTTCAGTTGTATCAGCGAAATTCACAAAGATATCGACAGCAAAAGGAATTTATCACACTACTGTGACGTTTTAGAAATGTACATCAGCATCTGCACAGTTCTAACGAATTGTGTCACCCATAGCAATGAATATATTACTCTCATTAATTTTTCACCGGACTCCATTCATGCATTACTCGGTTTCCTGAATAGTGACTTATATCGTAAGTTAAAAATGAATAATACTGTATAACTATTTATGAAAAAATTATTAATTCAAGCTTATGTACAGGTACTGATTCATCACAATTGGTGTCGTTAAAAAACCGATTATGGACGGAGATTTTCAATTTCATAGCCGTGCTTTCACTGACTGAAAATCAGCACTTTGAGGCGATACAAGCAGCTCTGGAATTATCCGATCCGACTGCAGTGCTCTTATCAAGTTGCACCGCAATAAAAGACCTTAACGTGGAACTTCGCATGAGTGCAATCGGTTGTCTAGCGTTTCTTCTTTCATTGGAGATACAAAAAGACTATTTGGGGAAAAGCAGCGTCTCCTTGCAAACAGTAATAGATACCACTTTAATACAAACCTCGAGCGATAATAGAAACAACTTGAGACAGATTATATCAGATATAAACAAGCTCTCTTTGCGAAGCGTGAACGCACATTCGAAAAAATCACCGGAAAACGAGGATATTCTTTTGGTTTTTGACAAAGCAATGGATCGTGAGTTCGAGAAGAAAGAAATTCTAATGGGTGAAGAATTGTGCAGTATTTTTTTGCACCTGTTCATTATTCATAATTACAATCGGTCGAAGAAGAATCGCAAATTAAATGAAGACAGAGACTTGATAACGGGCGCTCTTTCTAATTTATTGTGCGTTTCAAACACAGCCAAAAACTTCGCATTAGAAGAAAATTTACCGGAGACTATACTGATGATGCTGAAGGAGCTGTATGTTAGGCTGAATTTGCAGCCTTTCGAGCTTTTTAAAAATCAAATGGAGCGCGAAAGAAAGGTAATTTACATATTTCTTGCAAGATTGTTTTTACAAGAACAAAATTGTTTCACTTGTAAAGGAGTATAATTAGTTCCTGATGGTTTATTCCTATGCTCATCCGACGGGTTTTCCAACGATGCTGTTGTAAAAACATCTAACGATGATCACTTGTGCATGCCAGATGGAATTTCCAGCATCATTTGTATATTAAAAGTTTTCCTTATTTTTTTGCACAGACCCCCCCGCTGTTACATGACGTCAATGGCATTTTTACACTATTAATGAACTTTATGTATGGTAACACACAAGTGAAGGAAGTTCTGACGAAATGTGGATTGGCAGATGTGCTGCATAAGTTGTGGGTTTGGATCGCACTGAACAATTCTGTGACAACCACTGCACTCAAATTGCTTGCCACCTACACAACTAAATGTCCTGCTGGTAATTTTCAAATTGCTACCATTGTTAAGAAATCGAATAGGAAACCTTGATATACTAATTTGTGATATCTTACAGCGGCGCAATCGTTAACGTTGACAACTATCTTGCCTGGAGCAGGACTCAGGAGAACCCCTAATACTCTTGCTCTGATTCATGTTGTTATTCAATTAGTCTCTAAAGAAATCGACAAGGCTGGCCGATTATTTGATAATCACAAGCTGCATTTCGCGTTTCACATCCTTAGAAATGCAGTACACGTTCATGAATGTAGAGTAGCGATATCAAAGGTAAGATTGTAAAGTACAATACCAGTATTAGTAATATTAATCGAATAAAATCTTACAGAGCAATTTGTTACAATTTTTCACGAAAATACATCCAATTACAACGAAACGTACGAAACCATGGCCACTTGTTGAACTCTACTGTTTGGAGTTTTTAATTGATTTCACTTTTTACGAGGAAGGACAAGCATGCGTGCCGAAGGTAAATTACAAAAGTTTCAGCAAATATTTTAATTGTTAACTATATCTGAAATAAATATTTTAGGCTGTCGATGGTCTGGACGTTTTACTGCAATTATCGAAATGCTCTTCGTCATCTAGCAGAATCCTTGCAATTTCCATATTGCGAAATCTAGCATTTAATATGACGAACAGGCCCCGATTACTTAGCTCAGGTATGAAAAAAAAAACGAAAATTAAAAAATAATATTTAGACTGCGAGTTTTTATACAAAAACTTATTGCTAATATTATTTTACAGTTGAATTCATTAATGTCCTGCACGATATATTTAAAAACGGCTCCTTGAGCGAAATCAAGGTAGCTGGCTCTATATTGTGGTCTTTGATAGCGAACAATCAAAAAGGAAAATTAGTGGCACGGAGTTCTGGATTTTCGCAAAGCATTCAGGAAGCATTGGGCAGGCTCACGCTTCTAATTATAGACGATAAAAAACAGGAACACGAATCAGTAAAAATGTTACAATACGTGCTAAGGATCCTCAGTCCAATAGATCTAAAAGCCGAATGAATATATGCATATATACATCGATATGATATTTATATCGATATGTCAATAGAATATATCGTCAAATCTAATTGTACATAAAAGTAGATTTTATTTTTTTAACAATTTATAAACAATATTAATATAAAATTTGTAATGTCATATGCCGATTTCTTATATTATTTTTAATAGAATTCTGTAAAGGAAAAGATATTTTATAAAATATTCCAGAATAAAAATCGCTTAATATATTTTTTAAACCATGGTTTTATCGCTTGGCCTAGAATTCATGAATTCATACTGATATCTTTCACTATCATCTAGTAGTGAAAATAAAGATGACGGTTTATGCGATCAACAATAGTGTATTCCCAACAATATCTACTTCTCAAGTTTCGTTTACATATGTTCCAGCAGATCATGGGTTAATTCCCGCGATGATACGAGTCCCATGCTGCATATTAATTAACACAGCGTGCTGCAACTGATGACTAAAGGGACTGCTTCCATTACGAAATGCTACAAAATAGGCTTAAAATTTGTGCGAACATTATCGGAAATTGTTACTTTGCATTATTATGAATATTTGCTCACAAAGATGTTATTTCCCTACGTTTAAAATTTGCAATGGCTCTAATTTCAATATCTTTCCAGATTCCTCTCTGAGAAAATATTTAGCCAAGCTTTTAGACGCCCTGTATATTCGTAACCGAACACGTACGTAAGCGACCCTTGCAAAAACCTACAAACCTCGCGTTGAACAAAGAACGAAAGTCCGGGGAGCAGTGTGCTCATCATCGCCGACTCTTCTTCTGCACCATCTGCTCGTCATTTTTCATTTTTTGCGCCACGTGACGCACGTACGAGCAAAAAGTAGAAATTTATGCGTGGGCTATTGGATCATTACATCTATTTGTCCAGGCTATTACTCAAGAACCGTAATTTCGCGTTCGATCAACACGAATGAGGATAAGATTACCCGTAACAAACGAGCATCGTCGGTTTTTCTGCATCCCTCTCTATCTCTCTCGTTGAATACTGAAAACATCGCCGATATTACAATTGCTAATCACCGTGGATCGTACCATAATTATAAAACTGGAGAACACATAACGGGCACTGGTGGATAAAAAACATTTATCAATTTGTCATTTCAATTATACCACGGAGAGAGTTTCGAATGATTTATTCGATTCGAAACGAAGCAAAACATTACATATTGTTTTTCTCCGATTTGCTACTATAATAAGCAACGTGAACCAGCAGCGCCATATTGAAGTCTCCGACGATGTCTCGTGCAAGTAAAGTGTAACAGAGAAATAGTGAATAACCGAGTCGCGTAGCGCGTTATAATTTGAATAACACGTTTTGCAAAAATTGGTCGGTTCTTTTCTCTTTTAAAACATACTGAAACAGTAAAAAATTAACGAGAAGAAGAGAATTAAATTTGTAGGAACATCCGCGATCTGACAGGATACAACCATTAATAGAAACGTTTCTGTAAACGTGAGAAGGTAAGATTATCGATGCTAAATTACTTATCGACGAAGACTTTCAAGCAATGTTTTCCAATTTGGAAGCCATAGTCGGGACCGGGACGGGTTAAATGCAAAATGCTGAATCTTTTCAACTATTGATTGAAACAAAAAGCTACCGAAGCGTGAACAGTTTCTTGGCTTCCTTTGAGAGGTTTACAGGGAATACAGGTGTCACCCGACGCTTCTGTGATGTCAGAGGAAATACGGCCGAGCGATGATGTTACACTTTTCTTCCTTTTACGGGAGCACGCACGATCCGGTTTTCGCAAACCGCGATAATTTTCTTGCCAAGAGAATTCGTCGTCCCCTCGAACTTGAACAGCGACGCATGCTTCGCATTCAAAGGGGCGTAGACCAGTCGGACGAATCTAATAGGTCAGGCAACCTATGTTCTCCATCTGTTGCACGACGTGGACTTCTCCCCCTGATCATAAATTAGAAGTCAGACCGTGGATCTTTACAGAAATTCAATCCTTCACAGCTTGATCCGTGAACTTCGAAAATGTTGAAGATGTATTCCGTTAACTAGGATAAAACCTTCAATCCTTCTAATCAAATAGCAAGGTGTGAGACGTTTGTCACGCTCGTTTAAACCACGTGCGCTATTGAGCGATCGAGGCGTTCGATCGTGCGTTCGATGGATCTTTGAGACTACTATATAAGTCTGTGTGATTCTCAGCGTGCGATGCGACGCACGGACTGTTTGTATGAATTATTAAAGCATATTAATAAATAGTAATGTAGTGTTTTACATCGCCTCCTTTATCACAATGCATGATATCGCCCCCAGGGATGAAACAATAATGAAATCTAATAAAAGATGAGTTTTCGATATCGAAGAGCAGCTAAGACAAATTTCTTAGCCGAAGAAGTGCGATGGAATCCGATACAATCCTTCTACACTTTTAACAAATGGGAAAACCCGTCGGAATTTGGTGTTTGATTATAAATAGATGCTCCTGCTGCTTTCTTCCTCAATCTGTCTTTCCTTCAAATTCTCAGAGTACAACCTTCTAGCATTTCCTCAGCAGTTTCGTCATTTATTGTACGACTAATCTCGTTACTTTCAGGAAACGATACCACAAGAGACTGAGATCATTTTCTATCGTACAGGATCTGTCCTCTTTTCCGAATTCATAGAATGCTTGGAATCGCGTGACTTGAAATGATCTCACCAAGAAAGCACGTACAATTTCAACTGTTTCGATTAAAAAAGAAAATGTGTCATTCACCGTAATTAATAAAAATCGCGTGGAAAAATATACGTAGACATCGTTTAAAGCAGAATGACTCTTATTTCTCAGCATACTTTTCTTTATAGTTTACTCAATTGCTATTTTCGCATAGTTCTAATCAAACTAATCGTCTCGTTTAATTCAACGTTAAAAAAGTTATTCGTTTGTCAAGAGATTTCATATCCTGGAAGAGTCCAAAAATAGCGATCGACGTCCAAATAAATTAGGACAACAGTTGTTTCACCCAAGCGTATAAATAGGAAATCGGCGTTAGCTCGCCAGCTGATTGTCATTCGAGGAACGGTCTGATCCGTTGCTCGTTAGCCGGCGATTATTTGGTAGCGTGGGTGGGCCGCGTTTTTCAACGGATCCTCCCGTTGGCGCACGATCCAACGATCCGGCCGATCCAGGGACCCTCGGTTGCGACGCATACGTGCACGCGCGGGCTGGTGCGGGCCACGGCGTATTTAATGAAAGTTGGCTTGCCGCGGGTCTGCTCGGGTCTGCGCGCCGGTATTGTGTTCCAGCACGGCCGGTCACGTGACCGTCAGATGGATTTGCGTCAATGGTGACCTCCGTGTTCGCGTATCCGTCGCTCCCTGGCCCCGCCGCCGCGCCGTCGTTCCGCATATCCCATGGGCCCCGTCCAGAGACCCGTGGGACCAGCGCGAGACCGACCACCAGAGATGAGGCAACAATCCGCAGCTGGCTGAAATCTCCAGAACAATAAATAACCGTATCTTCCTACGAAATCCAACGAGATCTTTCCCATTTGTGAAAAACGCTGCGACAGTTAACGATGCCATTGCTGCACGACTGACGCATCAGCAGTTATCTTTTTGCGAACGCCAGACCGCTCGCTATCCTGCACCTCGGTTTCTACTGAACGTTGTTCGCTTATTAGTGCACTGCACGGATCTTTAGGCATGATTGATGTTATCTGCATCAACCTCAAGGCCTTTTGAAACAAATTAATATAATGGAATGTTCGAAAATTAACTAATTCGTTCTAGAGCTTGATTCGTTGTAGCATTCATTGGTTATAGAATACATTCATTGATAATATGATAATGTTATATACTATACTTTACATAGTATTGTATAATAATTTTATACTATATCGTTATATTAGCGAATATTGTTACCAAATATATTAGACAGTTATTGTCAGACTGCGGATTTTTATGCAAAATAAAAATTGCCTGTATCAATTTTAAAGAATAAAAGATGGATAGAAATGTCATTACTTCTTCAATAATCTCAATAAGTAACGACGGTATTTTAATGTTCTTAAATACAATCAACCTTTACACAATTTTAAATTTGACTTACTTTACTATACATTGGATGTATAGTAAATTTATAAAAGATACTATAAAGAAGAGGAAGACGAGGAGTTACCAATTCTACTTTTATTGCAATTCCCTATATTATTTATAGCACCTTGATTTAATGAGAACAAGTATCATTCGTTCATTGTAGAGTACCCCATTATGTTTCTTCCTTTTCTTAATCTTCAAAAACAATTAACTGGTTAAATGGAAGACGTTGTCCTAAATACTTCCTATAGACTAATTGGAGGTTTCTCTAGAAACCTAAGAATGATCGACGCGATATATGGACGACTTAATTGACATTTTATAGAACTTTATTCCATTAGAGTATCTAATCGCTATTTTAATTTATTTATGGAGGAAAAATTCTAATTCACTTGGTCCCTGGAATTACTGGTCGCGCGGCCCCTCAAGAGTCAACGAATTTCAGACAGGGAGCAGCCAGAGCGCGCCGTTCCAACCGGAGAAAATTCTGACGGTGTTCTTGGCTTCGGACGACACTGAGCAGCCAGCCAGCCAGACACATAGACAGACAGACCGACAGAAAAACAGACACACAGACAGAGAGAGAGAGAGAGAGAGAGAGAGAGAGAGAGAGAGAGAGAGAGAGAGAGACACGCAGGACGATAGGCGGAGAGACGGAGAGTGCGGAGAAGTTTCCGCGTCGCGGTTTCGCCACGAATACTTAGCTCGCAAGAGGAGCAACTCTGAAAGCCGACTTCCCTCTCTCACCTCTCCACTCTCAATAAATTGAGAACCCAACGATCTATAGGTGGTTCGGGTACTTCGGGGACGCTTCATCCATCCTCTCGACTAGGCCCCGCCCCCTCCCCAATAGGCCCCACCACTCAGCCAATGGGCACCCCCATTTCCCCTAGGCCCCGCCCCCTACCCCAACATGCCAGAAAATCGTCGAGTGAGGCCGACCCATTAGATCGAATAGGATTTTCGAACTATCGACGCACACTGGTTTCTGCGCTCGACAGAATAAA
>NW_027581100.1:0-4881 GCF_028453695.1 Augochlora pura
AGGGAGATCACGCGTTGTCACACACATACATACACACACTTCACGACGGCGTTTCGCTCGCCTGGAGACAATATGTAACCAGCCCGGTTACAACGTTAACGGTAGTTGTATAAAGCCAGAATCTACCGGAAGCGCCGCAAACGCGAGTGAAATAGCGGCGTGGGTGAAAAACGACATGAAGGCGAAAGCAGATATAATTCTATCCATCAGCCCTTCGGAACTAAAGCAAGTGAAGGTATGCGAAACGTTGCGAGCAGTATGGCAGAAACTCGAAGGTATTTATCAGTCAAAAGGACCGGCGAGTAAAGCGACGCTACTCAAGCAGCTCACCCTGCAACGGTTAGAAGATAGCGGCGATGTTTGGGAACACGTGGCAAAATTTTTCGACGCGGTTGACAAACTGGGAGATATGGAGGTGAAAATAAATCCAGATTTCGCGATCATGTTGTTGTACAGTTTACCGTCGAAATACGAAAATTTTCGCTGCGTAATAGAATCCCGCGACGAATTACCGGACCCAGAGACGTTGCGCGTAAAGATTATCGAGGAAAGCGACGCGCGGAAAAACGATACGCTGTGTGCGTCACAAGATGCCATGTTCGCGAAAAGGGAAAATAAGAAAAGATGGCAGTCGAAAAAAAATAAAAGGGAAAATTCGGAACCGAAGAGCGAATTCAAATACAAATGCCACAAATGCCATATGCCATAAATACGCCGGTCATATGGCAAAAGATTGCCTCGCGAGAAACGAAAAACAGAACGCGAAAACATCCGAGGACGTTAGTCTTTGCGCGTTCGAGGAAATCGGTACGGATGATGCAGCATTAGCGGCCGGTAAGGAAGAGCGAAGGCCCAAATGGTGTCTCGACAGCGGCGCCACCTCACATTTTTGTAAGGAACTCGGGGACTTCACCGAAATTCGAGATCGTAACGTCGGGAAGCTGAATCTGGCCAATGATAACTGGACAGACATCAAGACGAAAGGAACTGCCGCATTCGTAACGAAAACATTAGGAAAATTGAAAACGATCCGACTAAACGACGCTCTGCATGTTCCCGATCTGCGCATCAATCTTTTGTCCGTAGGAAAAATGACGGAGAATAATTATGAAGTTATTTTCAGAAAGGACGAGGCTTTGATCGTCGATCAAAGTGGAAATGTAAAGATGAGAGCAGAAAAAACAAATGGACTATACTTCGTACACGAGGAACAATAGAAATGCATGATTTCCTCCGAACCTGACGCACGAGAAGGTATATTGACGTGGCACCGACGGCTTGGACATTTGAATTTCAGGGACCTGAACGAGGCACGGCGTGCAGGAAATGTGGTAGGACTGGACTTTTCTCCAACCACAGAGAAAATAGACTGCGACGTGTGCATCGAGGGAAAGATGACAAAGGCACCCTTCCCAAAGAAGTCGGGAAAGAAAACCAAAACCCTGGACATCATCCACACAGATGTTTGCGGCCCGATGCGAACAGAGTCGCTGAAAAAATCCAGGTATTACATCACTTTTATAGATGACAGATCCCGATGGTGCGAAATCTATTTTCTGAGAAGAAAACAAGACGCACTCGAGAAATTCAAGGAATTCCAAAAGAAAGTCGACAATCAGAAGGGAAAGAAAATCAAGCAGGTGCAGTCCGACAATGGCACGGAGTACGTGAACAAGGAGTTCGACGCCCACCTAAAAGAGCATGGGATAGTCAGAAGGCTAACGGTTCCTCACAACTCCGAGCAGAACGGGATCGCAGAGAGGAAGAACCGGACGCTCGTAGACATGACGCGATGCATCCTGAAGCAGTCAGGACTCCCTCCAACATTTTGGGCAGAAGCGGTTTCAACCGCGAATTATACCCGAAACCGGTGCCCGACTAGCACCTTGAACGGGAAGTCTCCTCACGAAGTCTGGTTCGGAGAAAGGACCGACGTAAACAATCTTAAGGAATTCGGTTGTCAGGTCTTCATACTCAACAACGATACCAGCAAAGGGAAACTCGACGACAGAGGAAAAAGAGGAGTGTTTCTGGGCTACTCCGAAGAGTCAAACGGGTACCGGATTTGGGTCCCCGAGGAGAAGAAAGTCGTGATCTCACGCGACGTGATCCTCAGGGAGAGGAGAGAGAACTCCAAAAAACCTCATGCAGAGACCATCCCGGGAAACGTCGTCGAAAACAAAAATTGCGGCAAGGAAAACACAGGACAAAATTATCGAGAACTTTTGTCCAGGCAATCAAGGTGACGGAGGCGTGATCGAGAGCGAGCCGCACAACGTCACAGGTGGACAAGAGGTAGAATCGGACCAGGAAGTTACACAAGAGCTTCCGCGAGCAGCCACTCCTGTGCGAGGGCGGGGACGACCGAGAATCCTATGCACAGAAGCGAGGGGAAGGCCACGGAAGCTGTTTCATCCGGTCGAGAGTGGTGCTGAGGACAACGAAGAAGAGCTTGCGTGTGTTTCAGAAACACCCATCGAAGAAGCTTTGCACGGGCCGAACTGCAACGAGTGGTTTAACGCGATGGCAAAGAAGATGAAATGAATCATCCAGTGCGGAACCTGGGAGGTCGTAAAACGCCCCACGGATGCGGAGGTGATAGGTATCGCATGGTACTACGATGTAAGTATCGGCCTGACGGGACGATCGAGAAAAGAAAGGCTCGTCTCGTGGATTCGCCCAGCGTCCTGGAGTTCATTTCGACCAGACGTTTGCCCCAGTGGCTCGTCTTAGTTCGATCCGACTTTGAGCAGCTCTTGCAGCTCGCAACGGAATGGAGATCCGCCAGCTCGACGTGACCACAGCCTACCTGAACGGCAAACTGAAAGAGGAGGTATATATGGAGCCTCCCAACTTCATTCTCGACGCCCTCGAGGTTCTTGCTGTCGACAAGAAATGCGAGGTCGGGCTTCGCAACGAGGCCAGCGCAATGCTGCAGAAGCTGAGGGACAAAGACAACGTGTGTCTTTTGAAAAAGTCTCTGTACGGCTTGAAGCAGCCTGGAAGGAACTGGAACGCGACTTAGGACAGAACACTGAGGAAGCACGGCGCCGTACCAACCGACGCCAACCCATGTATATACAGGATCGGAAGCGGCGACGGACTCGTCATAATCGCCGTCTACGTCGACGACATGATTTTAGCGTCAAAGGACGCGTACAGGATTCGGCAGCTGAAAACTCTAGTCGAACGAGAGTTTGGACTGAAGGACCTTGGGAAAATAAGCTGCTGTTTGGGAATCGAGTTCACTCGGCGTGGAGACGCAGTCTCGATGCGTCAATCGGGCTATGTAAGGGACGTTCTCAGGAGATTCGGAATAACGGACGCGAATTCGGTGAGGACACTGTTTGACCCGGGCACGAAGCTGGTCAAGCCTACGAGGAGTGGCAACCCAGGGTCACCTGCGGTGTCTTTTCGGGAACTCGTCGGATCACTGATGTACCTCGCCGTTTCAACGAGACTAGACATCGCCTTTGCCGTGAGCTCGCTTAGTCAGTTTAACGATTGTCACGACGAGACTCACTGGAACGCAGCAAAGCGAGTGCTTCGATATCTCAAGGGGACGATCGACTATGGGATCACCTTTAGGCCTGACGCTACTTGCACGAAATGTTTCGTCGACGCCGATTGGGCCAGCTGCCCGGACGAGCGACGTTCGTATACAGGCTTCGTGACATTTCTGAGTGGCGGGCCTATTTCCTGGGAGGCCAAGAAGCAGAGGACGGTCGCACTCTCGTCGACCGAGGCAGAATACATGGCCCTTACCGAGGCCACGAAAGAATCACTGTATCTCAGTCGATTCGGGAGGGAACTGGGGTTCCCCGAGATCGCGAGTTCGACAATTTCTTGCGACAATTTACGAGCCATTAAGCTTGCGCAAAATCCGATTTTTCATTCTAGGAGCAAACACATTGACACGAGGCATCACTTTGTCCGGGGGGCCCTGCAGAGCAAAGAGGTCCGCATCGAACACGTGCCCACCGACGATATGGTGGCTGATGTCCTCACCAAAGGGTTACCGCGAGGAAAACATGACAAATGCGTCGTACTCCTCGGTCTTCAGCGGCGCCCGAAATCTCCTACGCATTGAGGGGGAGTGTTGGAGAGCAATTCGTAGTACGCGCCGTTCACCCTCCAGCGGCCACCAACGCACTTCGTGTCCTCCCTTCTTTTGTCTAGACTTTCGGTGGAGGACCGTTTCTTTTGTCTATGCGTTAGTTCATTCGCAACAACGTTGAAGCATCGTATCATAGAATCTAACCACACCCTGCACTCGTACTCTCTAACAGAACTAGAAAATGAAGGTAAAACAGAATATGCAATAATTAAAATAAAAAATGAAGAAGAAAGAGAGAATGTTGGAATAGAAGATTCTAATGAAACGGAAACACAAGAACATGAAATCTCGACAGAGGAAAAGACAAAAGCACGCAAGCCGAAAATCAAGAGAGACCGAGAAGAAGCACAAGGCCAAAGAACCTTCCAGAAAGGTATGGAAACTATTATGTACAGCTAACATATTGTACAAAGACGTAATGAATGCGGAGGATTCAGATAAATGGAAGGAAGCTATTCGAGAAGAAAAATTTTTGCTTGAGAAGAATAAAACCTGGATCGAAGTAGATTCTGGCCAAATAAAGAACAAAAAATTTTTGAGTGCCAAATGGGTGTTTAAAATTAAAGAGGACGGAAGATATAGAGCACGATTGGTAGTTAGGGGATTTGAACAGGAAAAGGGTATTGGCTATGATGAGACATATAGTCCTGTACTACATCCAAGTATCGTCAAGTTTTTACTAGCCTTATCCGTTCAAGAAAATTATCACATACTAAAATTTGATATTAAAGCTGCTTTTCTATATGGTCACTTAGATGAAGAAA
>NW_027581101.1:0-4881 GCF_028453695.1 Augochlora pura
ATCAAATTTGTATTCAACAAAACTTTTAGTAAAATGTGTTTACTTGTTCACTTTGCCGCGCAAGTAATATGTCATAGATAAAATAAAACAATAATGATATTAGATTTTTTTTTAATTTCGTTGGAAAGAATATTATACAACAGTAAAATAGGTACAGCCAACCTATAAAAAAAACTAATAGTAATGTGAACATTCGGTTTAAAAGATTGGTATCAAAATTGGAACTCTAGGTTATTAAGGGTTAACCTTTTAGATACGGCAGGATTCTGCGGAAATAAAGTTTTTCTTAACTAAATTACGATTTTCTCTTAATATATATATTTTTCCGGATATCTATATATAGTACTAATAACATATATTCTTTTCTTAATATATTCTATATATACACACTTTCACTTTAATCGTTTGCTTTAATAAATAATAAAACAATTGAGTAAAGCACGAGCCATTCGCGAAAGCCACCATAGCGACGCGTAGTATCTAAAAGGTTAAAACGGTTCCCTCGCTAGATAACGGAGTATTCTTTCGTGGAGGAAATTACAGAGATTATAGAAGCGGTGGAAATTGGGCAGGAATAATAGGAAACGGTTGCTCGGCAGATGGCCAACGCGGAGATAGGCGAGCTCGCATCTTGCCAGTGGTACTCGATAATTATCTCTCGATAGTTGTCTTATTTACTCGTTGCCGTCCTATTAGCCGCTGTTCCGCAAATTTCCGATAAGAAGATTCTTAACCTCGAAAAATTCGGAGAACTGTTCGAGTTCGAAAGCGAAATAGCATAGCGAAAATAGCACGGAAATAAATCAATTCGCGAGCAGAACGAAACCAGAAAGAAACCTTATTTCGGCGCGAAATAAGGGTGGGAAGGAAGAGAGGATTTTCGATGTTTGCGCAGGCGACATTGGGGAACGTTTAAATCGCAAGCGGGACCCGTGGATCCCGGGACAGATCCCTGGATAGATCCACGGCTAGATCCCCGGTGCGGATCGATTCGAAAGAGCGTACCGTTCGCTTTCGTTTCGGTCGGTCTAGGGAACGACCGTTGCGCACGCTGTCACCGGCGATGACGAAGAAGAAGATCAGGAGAAGACAAGGGCTCCCCGGGCCCTGGGCGCCCCGTGATTCAAAAGAGATCCTTGCTGGTTTTTGGGGTGTCTCGCAGCTGTTCCTCGCCCCCTACCTCCCCGACTCGACTAAACTCGACGCAGCGAAACGCAACGCTGCACCTTCTCCGCGTCTTCTCTCTTATCCGCGGACTTATTCTTGTGCCGCAGTTGCTGCACGGGCCAACGGCGTCGTTGTCGTCCGTTCGAACTCCCCGCGTAACGTACTCGGCGACCCTCGTAACCCTTTCGACCCTCTCGCGCTCCTCCAGCAGCCGATTCCGCGGCGTCTAGAAGTTTAAATCCCTTCGCGTTCGCTGGTTGCAACTGCGCGCAAAAATTTGCTTAAAATATACAGATATTAATTATTAACAAAAGAAATTGATTTTGATTCGTGAGCCGAGCAGTTCTATTTTAAATGAATATTTTTGAGGGAATTTCCAAGTAAGTAGGTTAACGAATTATATTGAACTTAGGAAACGGAAGAGCAGCTTTCATTCTTCCTTTAATCATACGTAAGTTTAACCCTCTCAGTACCGAACAACGATACATCGTTGTTGGCTATTGTTGGAAAGACAGTTTTCTTAATATTTCTATCAAACAACAATTTCATTTCCTATTTTTGCTCCCTTTTCGAATTTGTTATTTATCAAGCTTTTCAAACATTCTTGCAATCTCTTTCCGAAACTTTTTCGAACCTCGTCAAACGAGTTTGAAACATCTCGCTCGGATACAGACACTTTTGGCCGGTACTAAGATGGTTAATAAATATAGAAGCAACTGGGAAAGGGAACCGAAGGCACAGCAATTGGCTAAACCCCCGGTAACCGGCTCTACCACCCTTCCACGATATCCACAATTTTTCCGTCGCGTTCAGAAAAATTCCTGGTAAGAGAGATTTCTACGAAAGAACGCGTCGCCGAGATACGTTTTTCCCCGGGTTCTCTCTTCACCCTTTCCAGGAGGAGGATTCCGAGCGAACGGCCGAGGATTTCTGCCGTATCTGCGATCTTCCCTCGCGCGAGATTACGCAATAGTCTCCGAGGGGAATAAAAAGAGGGAGGGGCGGGGGTAGAGGGTAGGGAGTCCGGGGGCAATAAAGGAAGAGATGGCCGGAACGTCGAGGATTTGGCAAAGGATTCGGGAAGGACTTCTCCCGTAGGATCGGGGAGGGCGTAAAGGACGACAGATTGCCGGCTCCGATCGGCGCCGTGAAGGGTTCGCCAGCCGGTCGGCTCGTTTCTTTCGCTCGGCCTTTCGGTTTCACGCCGCTACACGACTGACTCCTTTTCTGGCTGCGAGGATTTCTCCGCGGGCCCTTCCTCCCCGCAGGACCTTCTGGGCCCCGACAGAAGGCCCTCAACTCCTCCTCGCTCCTCCCAGTCCCCTTTATCTTCCGCGTATCCACCCCTTGGCTGCTTTGAATAAATCCTTCTGTCGATACACGTACACAGACGCGAGCGCGCGCGCAAGCTCATGTCCGAGTAATTATCCGTTATTGTTGCAATTAGGGTGTGCAAGAAGCGCGGCTCTGTCCGAGTATCCGTACGCGGGCCGTGGATATTTATGCAAAATTAAAATTCTCTGTGTTAATCGTTAAACAGGACATGCAGATTTTTTAACACACCTGGACATGAATTTTATAATATTTCACTTGAGTATAAAAAACATAGCCTCGGCACAAACTTAAAAAAAATTAAAGAGAATAGAAGAATAACCTTTGTATTGATCGAATAAGGCTTATCAAGTTTCTTTACTTAGTAATAAATAAGGTGAAAGAATGAACGTTATATTTATCGAGTAAAACATATCAGATTTGTTTAATAAAAACTGTAACGAGGCAACCGGCTTCCCAGTTCCACGTAAAAGCGACTCCGACAAGACTGGGAACGTGACGCGTCGCAGACAATGCAGAAATTGTCGAAGATCGCCGCGAAGAATACGTTGATCAGGTGTGCGGAGGAATCTGCATAGTTCGGCGGACGCAATTCACAATGGGCCACATACCTGTACCCGTCGCCGAAGAATGGGCTAGGTGGCGGCGCACCCTGCCTCCTCCCTCGGCTCCTCTTTTCATCGGGCCGCGCAACCGTCAATGTCCCATTAACGGCGAAGAAAACTGCGGACGAGGAACTGCGGACCGAACAGGGAACGCAGAGAACAAGCCGAACCGGTCGCCAGCTTACGTCCGTTGTAAACAGGAAAACGGCAACTTTTCACCCTCCCGGAGCGACCTCCCTTGCAACGACCCGGGTCCGCAGTCTGCGAGAACGGCAACCGTCTCTCTTCACCCGAGCCGGCAGAAGCGAGGAACGCCGCTCGCCGAGCGGACAAATCTTGATACAAATTGCCGCTCGAACAAGAAACGAGGATAAAACAATTCCGAAAAATGTCGTCGCTTCCGCTAATGACCCTCTCGGACTACCCAAAAACGAAGGCGATTACGGCGGAGGTAGTCCGAGGACTTTCACCGAGCGCGCGCCTCGTTAAGGAGTACATATCTGCAACTCGGTGGCGGGAGAATGTAGACCGCTGGTTGCTTGTTTCGGGAAAACTCGTGGCGGAGAGTGTTGGGATGACTATGTTTTAAATAATTAATTAAATGATTATGTTTTAACCCTTAAATGCATGATTTTTCCTTTTTAAATACAATAAATTGAAACAAGTAGTTACTTAAATATAGATTAAGGGAAAAATAAAGAAAAAAAAATTTTTTTCCAAAAAGTATATTTTAAAAAAAAAAAAATTATGAAATTATGTACGGAAGAAAACATTGATGTAAATATACATCATCATGCATTTAAGGGTTAAATAATTTACTCCAACTCCACGCGTCAATGAAATCAACGTATACCAATGTAATTTATTGCAATTTGAACCTAACACGATATTAAACTTTACGACTATATTAAAACAATGAAGATCAGAGAACTGTTAAACTTCCGGTGTTACTGACTCGATAGGCTGTCCTGAAGCGACTGACCCATTCCTTTGTAGGCCCTTGGTTAAATAGGAACGGTGGTGCAATAAACGTCGGGTCAAGACGGCACATTTCCTGATGCGTATGTATTATGCATTTCGGTGCGCACACTCCGACAGAGAGAAATGAGAGAATCCTGGTAAACTCGAAGGACCTCCGATCGAGACGAGACAGAGCGCACTTAAAATTGAATTATACACAGCGGTGGATAAATCAAACTTCACAATTTCACTAATTTTTAAATTCAGCACAATTTTCAAAAGCGAACACACGTCCATACCGCCTCCCCTATATTTCTCTCTCATTCCATTACTTCATCCTCCGCAAAAAAAAACGATGGCACCGCATTATCCGATCACCGTCAAAGCGTTCCTCGATCGCGACACAATCGCTCCAGACCGCCGCGCCGGTGGGCAAAGAATGGTCCCGCGCCCACGCCAGGTGTACCGGCCGTACCCCGATCCCGGGCGAGACTCATTTTTTCCGAAAGAAAATTGCGACGGGTTCGGATTTCGATAGTAATTGCGCGAAGATTAAACTCCGGCGGGCCAAGAGGGGGGGTTGGGAGGGGGTTGGGGTCCCCCGGCAAAAAGCGACGGCTTACAATTAGCCTCGTGCCCGGCAGAAGGTGATCGCCAGAAGTCTCGGAAGATGTCCATGCGGGGGGAAACAGGGCGAGCAGGGTGAACACGGGGCGAAGGGAACCCTGTCGGCGTTTCGTGCCGACTTCGGGGCCCCGGAGTGGTTCGATGGGGCCCCGATCGCGTCGAAGGGAGACGGCGCGCGAGGGGTGCAGCG
>NW_027581102.1:0-4881 GCF_028453695.1 Augochlora pura
ATAAATGATTTATGATTTTTCTTGCAGCACAGAGACTTGCATTTACCTGATGGGCAGTTTGGTTCCAACGAATACTATGAAGATGCAGAAACAGGTGACAGAGATAAGGGATCATTGGTACCACAATTGGGTTTGACATCCAACAAAGGATATGCCTCTCAAAGCAGCACAGAATCTGTACTAGATCTTTCGGACACAATAGATAAAAGTAAATAACTATTACGTTCTACATAACCATATGCACATATTACATGCCGTTCGAATGCTAATTACCATATGGATGTTTATTTGTACGAGGAGTGTCAAAGTTAGAAACAGTATATATGCAGGTTTCAGTAACTGTGTTATACAATGGAATATCTGTTACTAATGTAGGATTTTACGCGTCTAATTCTTTGTGTTTGCATCGCTTTCGACACCACGAGGCACATTTCATTTTCGGTTTTCTTATATAGGATACCACGCCGAAGCGCGTAACCTTCCATTTGTCTCGACTTAACCGTTTCTAATATTTATTTTAACTCTCTATCCTTCCTTTGGCTCGTTTTAACCGCTGACTATCCTCACCCTCTGTTATTAGCATACACGACGGTCTCTTCTTCATTCAATACTAGAGTTATCTCTACTTCGGATTCACGTACTGGTTGGGGCTGATAGTTCGCGATTAAACCAGTCAATGCAAGCTGGTGGCATTTTGGGACATGTGGAACATCGATTACATTAACCCTATGCTCGATGCTTACACCAAATACCTCCGGTACGTTGTTTATTTTATGAATCGTGATTTTTTCCTGGCGCACAATTAACTCTACCGCGTTTAAAAAAGCGTACCAAGTTACCATTGAGCTCGACACTACGCATATCGTAACTTGATAACTAATGTCGTCCATCACTATTTTCGCCAAGAACTCGCGGATCGGCTTATGCGTATCCGACTCTACTCCACGGAAACATACGTTGCTGTCGCACATCAGCGGCGCCCCTACTCCCTCATGAGTGTCGCGTCGCATCAAACGAATGTCACTGCCCGTGTCGATTAACCCTTTCGCTACTACGGGCCACTATAGTGGCCTTTCATAAGATGTCACTGAGGTACTACGGACCACTATAGTGGCTCTGCGCAAGATGTCACTGAGGTACTACGGGCCACTTTAGTGGCTCTCCGCCAGATGCCAATGATTTATTGCGTCCAACCGTTTTACGCAAGTTTCTGACTCTGGGCATACACTGATAATGTTTTTTGCATAATTTACTGCTAACAACTGAATAAACAAACTGCTTAGCAATCGATGTACCTCGGCAATCAGTCTCAGCAGCATGGGTTCTCCGCCGCGGCATTCTCGCTGACGATCGGCGTTGTGTGGCGTGCAGTGATGTCGCAGCGCTCCGTTCAGCAGAAGTACCGCGGCGGAGAACCCGCCCGTAGCGAAAGGGTTAATGCCGTTAGGTCGCAATCACAGATCCGTATAGTTTTAAAATAATTCTCGCGCGGTGATTAACAAATCGCTAAGCTTTCCCTCGCCATACGATTGCTTTTTGGACAATTCCTCGCTACATGTCCAAATTCGCGGCATTCGAAGCACCTTCTTCCTGGGTTCCTCAACGGACACTCGAATGAAAAGTGATCTCGCTCACCACAATTATAACACCTTGCCACTGATGCCTGGGTTCCGTGTCGTTGCATCTTCGGCCCATAGTCTCGTCGTACTGCTTCGTATCTCCTCCAATGGTCGATGTTCTCTCGTCGGGCATTGCTGTCGTCGTACTGTCTTCCGCTGCCACCTCGCTGGACGGGGCCATCATTACGCCAGAACGAGCCGCCTCCCCGACGGAACTCATCGTTGCCTCCCTGCGGTCCGTATTCGGCACGCTGAAACTGCCTACCGCCAAGCTGGATCCCACTGTCCACGGTAACCCCCTTGAACGCACCCAAGAGCGCTTCCTTCGTCTGGAACCTCTGTAGCCTCGCATTGTTCCGTAGCATCACATCAGGCACACCGTCGAGACGATACTCCACCATGTCCCTATCGTCGATGCTCGCTCGATTCCCCAGGATTACTTTTTGGTGGAAGTTTTCAGCGTACGTCTTGCCCCTCTTCCACGTCCTCCTGTCAAATTCTCGACGAACTGCAACTCTGCTCGGCCAGTCCGCAGAAATATCCCCAAGCTCCTGCAACAGCTGATCGACCGTCATCGCCACGAATTCTGTTTTCGAGTGGAACCATTCTAGCGCGCGTCCCTTCAGTCTCGAAACCATCAGCACCATCGCCTCGCCATCCTCTATGCGATAAGTTGCTTGCAGCAGCCCGAATTGCCGCTCCCACGTGACAAAATGTTCCCCATTTCCCTCGAAATAATTAAGTAACGCGAGGATTGTATTGTTCAACCTGATCGGCGGTGCTCCCGTGGCAATGGCGCCATTTGGGGGAAAAACGGTTGACCATCCCTAGTTGCTGCAGTTCCCGATGCATTAACATGTCTTCGTGCTGCAAAAGATGTGTTTCTCGCTCTGCCAGCTCCGTCTCCCTCAGCGCAATTTGCAGGGCCCGAAACGTGTGGCCCTCCTCTACTGAGGGAATCGGTACCCTCGAGGGAACATCAGATGTTTCGCCCACGCCCGAATCCACTCGCTGCTGGACGCTATCTTCCTCGTTGTCGTCCGCGGGTTACCGCGCCCATTCGCCCGATGGATCGGCCATCATTATTCTACTGATTAGCTCGTTTTTCCTTCCCGCACAATTAACCCCTTGCCCTACGACTCGATTTCCAACTGTGCGGGCCCAAAGTCTGGTTTATGTTTGGCCCGCTAACCTTACGACGCCTCTGAGGCGTCATTGTAAGCTAAGGGGTTAAGTTCTTTTGCCTTCAGTATGTCTTTCAAGTACGTCATAGTGAAGTCGTTCACATTTCTGGTACTACTCATTGTTCGTCTCAAATATGTAACTCGCACTGCTCTATCGATCCCGGAGGTATATTTTTGTATTTTTATTTGTATATTGTCGATTAACTCACTCACTCTCACACAAGGACCTCCACCACGCAAAGTCCAAAACAGACTGACTCCCGAGATCTCCGTGGAGCCTCCTCTTATACATGGTCAGAAACAAACGCGCTCCATTCGCCCAAGTGTCTTCAAACACACCGCGCTTCAATCGTACCGCGTCTCAATCGCGCCGCTGTCTTTGAACATGCCGCGTCGCATGAAAGGTCATACTTGTTGAGAGTCTGATGTTTCCTATAAAGCTTTATTTAATGAATTTTTTGGTTCTATGAAATACATATGATAATACAAATCATTTTTTCTGTCATATAATTACTTAAGGTTTCAAAATAAATGACTTTGAGATAAGATTATTTATGTAATAACAGAAATAGGAATATTACTTTGTAACTGAGTCGGTGAGATATTATACAAACATGTACATATTTGTATTTTCTTAATCAACAGATATAGTATGGGATTCCCAGTGGGCTCACAATTTAAAGTTCGGTCAAATATCAGCAGTATCTGTAGACCCAAGAGGCAACATAGGGGTGTTTCATAGGGGTTCGCGTGTTTGGGACGCTGAATCATTTGATATGAAGGATAGGTATATGCAGCAAAATAATGGTCCAATACCAGAAGATACATTACTGCTTTTGGATAAGTCTGGGAATAAGTTACTAGAATGGGGTCGACATATTTTTTATTTGCCACATGGCTTAACGATTGATTCGTATGGAAACTACTGGATCACTGATGTTGCTTTACATCAAGTGTTTAAATTTGATGCCGATGAAATATTAATGATGGAGAAAGTGGAAAACTTAAGGAAGAGGCAGAATGACAGCATGATGCCAAAGGTTATCCCCTCACCGTCATTGATACTTGGAGTGGCATTCACTCCTGGTAACGATGACAAACACTTTTGCAAACCAACAGCAATTGCTGTGCAGAATAACGGAGACTTTTTTGTCAGTGACGGTTACTGCAATTCTAGAATTATTAAGTTTAACGCAAAGGGAGAAAGAATTCTGCAATGGGGTCGAAATTGGGGAGGAGAAGGTAATTTTTCATCTGCATCATACAGGGCTGATGAATAAGAATTATTATTTAATAAATTCAATAATCTGTCCAAGATTCATGACAATTCAAGGTCATTTTATCTGCTATAACGCATTCCTATAAGCAGATGTATTAACTCTGGACAAACGTAAAGTTCAATATTTTAAAAAGGAATAGAAAAGATTAAAATGCAATTGCTAGAAGAGTTCCTTTAATGCAACCTAATTCGTGTAAAACTTCTCAATACAATCAATAAGATACGAATTACTTTAGATAATAGCTCTTACTAATTCACCCTGTTTTATTTTTAGAAAGTAATATAGATCAGTTTAATATAGTGGAAAACTGTCTTAATTCATAGGAAGTATGAATATGCTAACTCCTCCGCCTTATGCGTTTCTCGTACCACATGCGTTGGCTCTTGCTACAGAATTCAACTTAATATTTGTTGCTGACAGAGAAAATGGCAGAGTATTGTCTTTCTCTGCATCAAATGGTACATTCCACAAAGAATACAAGCATCCTACAATCGGTACAAAGATTTATAGTGTAGCATATGCTAAGGAGAAACTTTATTTGATAAATGGTCCTGACATACGTCACAAGTGGCCAATAAGAGGATTTGTTCTGGATATGCATTCTGGTGATTTGCTATCTCAGTTTGGGCCGAATTACAACATGAATAGACCACATGACATAGCCGTTACCGAGGATGGTTCTGAGATATATGTAGTGGAATTAGATATGCATCGAATCTATAGATTTTTGCAAGGTAAATACGTATTCTTTCTGCAGTACTTTGTACGTACATTGGCCACTATGCTGCCAAGTGATCA
>NW_027581103.1:0-4878 GCF_028453695.1 Augochlora pura
GTACCATCCGTGGTAGAATGCTGAAACTGGTGGTAAAGCGTTTGGCTAACAGTTTGGGCGTTTCGTCGTGGATGGCGCCACCAGCGTATCGCTATCCTTGTCGCACAGTCAGCTATCCTTGTCCAACACATTGTGCAGCATAGGGAAAGAAATACGGCCACGAAAAATTGTTAATAACTAACTAACTTCTACTCGGATATGAACGAAATTGCACTGAAAATGTAGCCGAGACTTCAATCTACATTCCTAAATCATAAACTTGTATAAATTTCACCCGTAAGCTACGCAAATTAATTATTTATCGCGCAACTACTAGACATAACAATGTTACACTCTAAATTTTGCTGCGAAAAATTGTTAATGTCTTTTGAAAATTGCTGCAAATCTGCACTGCATTTCTCGATAGCAAATTTTAATAAATCACGTTCGTATAACTATTTTCAGACGTGAAAAATTCCAAGAGAAAGCTAAAGGAACAGTGGGATCGATGATTTGATTCATCAAGTTATTTGTTTATTACCACAGTTATTATATGCGTAACGATCATCGGTAAACTTATACGTATATCAAAGTGATTAACCAATGCGCGTACATATATGTATTACGAAACACATAACTATACAAATATATTTATATCACAGTCGTAGACAAAAAGAAAACGTAAAAGGGGGGGCAAAAAAAATATAATAATCAATGTTAATCGATATCGAAGTTACTTGGAATACACTTAAGTTCCTACTATCCGCCAGGAAGCCTCGGTGATCTTAAGCGAACGAATGCATTCGACGCGATACACGTTTCGCGAGAACCATATATATATATATTATAGATTATATATAAATATATATATATATATATATAAAATAACGCAAATAAAATAACGCGTGCGACACGACACAATCGTCGGGATGAAACTGTCCGTGATCGAATGGGGGGTTAGAACGAACCAGAGACGACGCAGGGAATCTGTAAAGAGGCGCGCGGTCAATAACAACAACGATCGAATATTCGAGTAACGAGGAAATGTTTTCTACAACTATCGCCGATAGAGAATATCTACGTTGAAATCGTTTTTTTTTTCATCATAAAACCAGTCTCGTTACTTGGACAATTTCCGCGCGGAACACGCGTCGTTCCGAAAACACGGCGAACACTGACAAACATCATGCAATCGACCCGGACGGGTCCACTACTATGCAAAATATCGAATTTTTATAATCTACGCGAACCGCAAGCGTCCGTTTGCATATTTTGATATCGATTCGCCCGGAGAAACTCGTCGATTCTCCGGGAGCACAAGCATCTTCCAGCTACCCCCGCATTGCGTCGCTCGCTGCCAAGCGACGATCCAATGGACAGATCGTCGCCCAATCTCCCAACGATATCGGCACGGTATCGACGCATCTTCTTTCGTTAACGACGAGAGATACCGGCCCGATTTCGTCCAGGAAATTCTTTTAATTCGACCGAGCACAGTGCTCGACTCGCGCGATAAAAATGGTGCGACGCCATTGACGCGCTGCTTTGAAAATTCGCTCGCCTTAATTCTACCGCGAACAGACCGCGGATTTCATGCATTTATTACACGGTCGAACGAATATGGAACAGCGAAGAGAATTTGGAAGGATTGCGTTATTTTCGACTCGTCGAAGCGATTAATAGACTGCGGATCTTTACGCGTTTAAAGCTGGCTCGGGGATCTCTCGGTTCCCGGTCGACTATTTCGACGCAACTGTGCTCAAATGAAAGCTGGAAGTGTCTACTTTGACACGTGGTAAATGAGATTGAAATAAAATTCCGCGGACAGTTGAAAAAAATTAAAAACTCGAATCTGCGGAAATTCGGTGTCAAGGGGTAGTTTATTTTAGATAAATTTTAGGTTACGTTCCCGTGGGGCTAATATTATGCAACAAAGCTCAAATTAAAGCTGGAAGAGTCTACTTTAAGAGCTGGTAAATGAGATCAAACTAAATTTCCGCGGTCATTTGAAAAAAATTAAAAAACTCGAATCGAGACAAGTGAAAAATCTGCGGAAATTCGGTGTCAAGGGGTAGTTTATTTTAGATAAATTTTAAGTTACGTTCCCGTGGGGCTAATATTATGCAACAAAGCTCAAATTAAAGCTGGAAGAGTCTACTTTGAGACCTGGTAAATTAGATTAAATTACAAAGTCTGGAACATTTTTTAAAATTCGAAAAACTGAACCCATGACGCAGATGAAAAATTAGTGAAAATTCTACGAAACCGAAAGGAAGTTCGGATAAATAATGAATAACTTTTTAATCGACCAAAGAAATTTCTCTGTAACTATGACATTCTAATTGCAGATAAGACATTGATAAGATATGATACACGAACAACGGAAATGCGAATCTCAGATCCGCAGTCTGTTGATTAAAGAAACGCAGTCTCTCCTCCGCGTCTCGTAATCAGCGCGGTCGATTCCGCGTAAAAAAGAGTCCGCAGTCTAGGGATGGCTGAATGGAAAGAAAATTGGATAGAGAGACAAAATGGTATATCCCCGGCGGGGGCGCGGATTCGTTCGAAAATCAACGTCGAGACGCGTTTCCTGACTTCGTGACACGCGGACGAAGCGTGGTCGGCTCCGTATGGATCCTCGCAATGGTCGTTCTCGCTTCTGGGAGCGCATTTCTATCAGCTATATTCTCTCTCTCTCTCTCTGTTTCTCCTCTGGAAGCACATTAACTACGATCGAGGCTAGGCTCGAGGAGAGCTGTGCATCGATTGTCGCGGCGCGGTTCCTCGAGCACACGCGCTCGCGCGGCGTTTCTTTCAAGAGAACGTGGATCGAGCGTCGACGGAAACCGGAGGCGTTGCTTGTCGAGAGAATTTGCCCGCGGCGGCGACCGGTTCGGCGCGAGCGCGACGATTTTCGCGTCGGACGACTGCCCGTCCCGTTGTCCCGTGCTCGACGGTCGACAAAATTTCGCTAAGACGACGCGTTGCACCGCAAGAGACCGGACGAGGTCGACGCTAGGCGTTCGATCGCTCGTCGGGCTTCTCCTTTCCCTAGAAGTTCGCCTCGAGGGAAGCCCCCAACTCGTTCAGAGCCGGGACCAGCGTCTGCAGAGAGAAGTATCGCGACCGATCGGCTACGTCCACGCTGGTCACGTGCTGGAACTGGCACGGCTGGCTGATGTTGCTCTTCGCCGGCAGCACCACCTTCTTCGGCAACGGCTTCTTCTTCTTCTTGCCGGGCACCGACAGGCTGATGTTCTCCGGGCAGGACACCAGTTGCTCTATGTGCTGCCAGAGATCGTTCGCCGCCTTCGGGTTGTCGAAGCTGAGCCCTGCCAGGCGCGTGTGGTCCGACGAGAGGCACATCGTGTGGAAAGATGGTCCTGACACCTGGAAATCAGAATCGTTAAACCGTCTATATTTAATTTCATGGTTTTATGCATGGTTTTATGTTTTTCGGTTCCCAAGGAATTTAAATGAAATTGAATGCTTCGACGGTGTGTTGGAAGCGTCGATTACCTTGTACGAGGTCAAATTGTCTATGGTCTCTTGCCAGAGAGTGAAGCAGGTGCCGCGCTCAGCGAGCAGGATCTGGATCCGTCTCTTGGATCTCGATCGGGTTCCGCCCAGGTCCAGAACGACCACGGGTATTCCAGTGAACCGGAGCTCCCATCTTTCTGTCTGGGACGCGTTCCCCAGATACAGGTTGGCCAAGGACTCGCAGACGAACACCTATTTCCCCAGGGGCACAAGGATCACACGTGAGAAAGAGACGGAGAGAATTCATCTTCGATGTTCCAGGAGCAGTTTCGCATTTAAGGAGACGGCGGACGATCGCGCGGTACGTCTCGGAAAAGAGGATTTACCTGAGACTTTAAGCCCCGAAAGAACGTCTCGACTTGCTCGCGCTCCACTTGGCTGACAGGCTCGAGACGCGACTCGTCGCTGTGCTCGGAGCTGTCGCTGCCTTCGTAGCTCGACGTGGCTGAGGTGTCCGGTTCTCCTGTCGAGGACAATCGCCTCCTCGCGGCGCCGTTGTACTCGCTGTAATAGGAGGAACTGTGCAGGGATAGGTTCGACTGCAACGCCGGACAGGATGACGCGTACACCGGTGCGTTCATCATTCCCTGAAAACGAAGAAGAATGTCGTAAATACCGTGAAAATGAGTCACTTTCGTGAGGAAAGCTCGAGGCGGTTTCGCGTCGCGGTTCCCATTGAGGTTTTTTCAAGTGACGCGGCTTGTATGAAAGCTGGAAGCGTACGCTTTGTGATAAGGAATAATGAGGCAGGATAAAAATATGGTATCGTTGAGGAAGGTAGAAAAGACTGGGCAATGACGTCAAGGGAAATGATTCGAATTACAACATGACACGAAGTTGATTTCCAAGGGGAAGCTCGTGTCGATTTTATATTGTGTTCCCGTGGGTCTCTTATTATGCGACGCGACTGTAATTAGAGCTGGATGTGTCTATTTTAAGAGAAGATATAATGAAACAGGATAGAATAACGAAATCGGCGTGGAAAGTGAGAAAGACTGACTGAAGTGACGTAAGAAAATTGCCTCGAATTACAGGAGTGAAATTTTGACTTTCAAGGGGAAGGTCCAGTCGATTTTAAATTCTATTCCCGCGGGTCTTTTATTATGCGACGTAGTTGAAATTAAAGCTGAAAGTGTCTACTTTAATATGTAGTGAATTAGATTAAAATGGCAGTCGCGTAAATAGTTTGGAAAATTGGAAAACTCGACCTGAAACAAATGAAAAATCTACGGAAATGGCAAGATTTCAAGGGGTGGTTTAGTTCGGATGAATTTTAAATTACGTTCCCGTAGAGCTAATATTATGCAACGACGCTTAAATTCAAGCTGGAAGAGTCTACTTTAAGACCTGGTAAATTAT
>NW_027581104.1:0-4877 GCF_028453695.1 Augochlora pura
AAAATCCTCTCGTTTCGTCAAGGTTGTTGCGATGCAGCGCTGATCAACCCAGTTTCCGAAAGAGATGGTAGCGCGAGGGATTAGCGGTAGTCGCCGTATGCATCTGAATTTGCGGAACAGGTTTCTTTATAGAGGGTGAAACTGCCCGATAAAACAGGAAGATCGTGGTTCGCTGTACGGTCGCGCGGAATAAACGATTCGAGAGGGCATCGGGAGCGGACAGGAGAAACGAAGAAAAACGTTTCGGCCGCAGATGGAGACAAACGCGCTCGTAACAATTTGAAAGGTATCGGCGGCGCCGGGTCTGTATCGAATTAAACTTCGAAAGGATTAATCCTGAAGCCGGACGTTCGTCTATGGGCGAAGATAGGGGGGTGGTGTCGCCGTTAGCCGGCCGCGATTATTAAAACGGCCGGGGTCATTCGCGAAAGCTTCGGCCCGTCACCCGTGCGCCCGGTACGCCCGGTGCGGCCGGTGCCCGACTAATAAAAACTCGGCAAAGCCGATAATCGTATAATTCATTCGACGGATTTGCGCATCGACGCCGGGATCGGCCGTCGACGCCGATATTTATTCCTTTCGGGGCGGGCAGCGGCGCTCGGCGCTCGGCGCCGATCCTCGACCGCCAGCGTCGCGTCGGCACCGGAGTCGTCGATTAAACCTCCGACAGACCTATTCGCGCGTATCACGTAATTTTCCTCCGCGCCGTTAACCGTGCCCTCCATCCGTCCGCGGAGCGAAAGAAAAACGAACAGGTCGCGCACCCGCCTCCCGGCATACGCTCGTTCCCCGCGATATAAACTCGACCCGAAATCACTCTAATTAACAAGCCGACTGCGTCTACGATCCTCCCCCTGGATCATAGCAATTTGACACCGTTTCTACCCTTTCGGATTTTAATTTCGCATTATCTCGATCGGGGAGATACGTCGAATACAATTTGAATTTTTAATCGTTTACAAAGTATTAGTTAAATGTGTTCTTAAACCGTATTGTAACGAGTCGGGCCCTAGTCACGGTAAATCTCCCGCGTAAGCCATTAAATTATTCAATAAAATTAATGGTAAATTATACCTAATCTGTGAAATTGTTCGATAAATTTAATATTGAATTATACATGATCTGTTAAATTATTCAGTAAAATTAATATGAAATTATGCGCGAAGTTTAAATTGTTCCGTCGAAGGGATTTGTTGTGTTGTCCATTCGTCCTGAGACGAAATAAAATTTGATACTTCTGTTGTCGAAGTCTAGATGCGAACCCTGACCCTAGATCAAGAAGTATAGATATAGCCTGGTAGATCAGGGTAATTATCAAGAAGAAATCGAATATAATATCTCGTAATATTTTTACTTTTATCTTATAATAGTTTTATTTCATCTTATATTGCTTGTACACATGTATTTAAATATTTCTATCTTAACTACATTATTTAAAATCGTCGCAAATATTGCAACAAATAATAACAGCCAGAACGCATCCGGAACAGTTCAAGACAAAGAGCATCGAGATAATGTTATCTCTGATTACCGAAAGAGAAACGACTCGGCCGTTCCGGCGAACAGCGGCCTGATAATGAGCACGCATCTATTATGCATTCGCAAGTACTGTTCATGTTCATCAATTATTATTACATGGAAACGCGTCTATTGTAACCATTATTTAATTAGTAATTAGTCAATGTCAGTGACCGCGGCGCGAGTTATTAATGACGCGAGATTAGTACGCGAGCAGATTTGCTCTCGGTCGCAGTGCCGCGCGGCCCGGGTATCGGTAACTTCGTAACGGCGCGTGCTGTCATTAACGCGTGTAAATCCGCGGCTGGGGTATCCGTTTGGCAACCGTTTTGAATTTTTTAATTGGCCCCGATTCCAACAATAAGCCGCACACCGCGGGCGGCCTGCGATCGAAACGATGGCGCGGGCCGGGCCGGGCCGGGCCGGAGCGGGGGGATTATCGTGCGGACACTCGAAGCTGCGAGGATTGTACTCGGGCCGCGCCCTCCAGAACTTGGAGGGTCGAAATCCATCGCGCGGTCTTCCAGCGCGTACAGACTCGTTAATCGTTTAACCGATGCGATGCTCTCTACTCGGGACGGAAACATAGGCGCCGAAACTTTCCCGTCGAGTGCTTGTGCAACGGTTCCGCCATTTTCCGG
This sequence comes from Augochlora pura, assembly GCF_028453695.1. Classification (NCBI taxonomy): domain Eukaryota; kingdom Metazoa; phylum Arthropoda; class Insecta; order Hymenoptera; family Halictidae; genus Augochlora; species Augochlora pura. Next base: position 2,160 of record NW_027581104.1, read on the forward strand.
CGAGCACGCAAATCTTATTTTGTTTATCCGGCACACTTCTGTCTTGCCCCGTGCCGGGCCGGCCCTATTGCATATTCAATCCGCATAATGCTGCATTATGCACGCCTCTCCGGCCCTTTCCAGGAGATAATTTAAGCGGTTGCCGTTCTGCATATTTTTCTTGCCCCTGGCGTTAATGATTAATGATTTGTGTAATAAGTTCGCGAACGGCTCGCTCCGTTGGTCGCTTCTACGGAATTTTTGGTCGGCGTGTCGTCACTGGATTCCTGCGAATTCTTCTTGAAAAGAAAGAAATTACTTTCTTTGCTAAATACAAATATCTTTTCAAGGTTATGTCAAAATTACAATAATGTGTCGAATCTATTTTAGCATACATTTTGACTTCATAATAAATGGACCGCAGATTTTTGTGCAAATAAAAATTGTATCCGTCGATTACAAAGAATATGAACCAAGTAGCAACTGTATTTTTTATTTAGCAATCTTAATATATTAATAATAAATTATTTGATTGAACTGTAACTAATTAAGAATAGAAACCTAGTAGCAACTTCATTCTTCTTTTATTGATCCTAACAGATATAAAATAAATTATTTAATTACATTGCGACTAGATAGTATTTCCATAAATGCATAAAATACAATACATCAAACAAATGCATAAAAGCACAGAAAAAGTAATTGAAGAATATGAAAAGGTTTCTTGGGGTGACAATAAAATTCAGAATGACACAAATGCATGAAAACACTAATCGCATTTCGTACATTTCCCTGCCATAATTTCGTTCTCACTTTTACGGATTTCTTGTATTAATTTCGTTCGCCGTGTTTCACTGTCCTCAATTCTTTCGTTATTTGCCAGTTTACCATCTTCTTGTAGCTACATCGCATACCGACTTTACACAGGGCACACTGGCATGAGTGCGTACAATGACCCCGTTCCACTAACGTTCTAACGCACAAGGTACCTAATGGAACATATTGGGATTGTACCGCAACTGGACTGTTCTGTTTCACTTCAGCTGTGAAATCAAGCTTTCCAGCTAACTGAGGTCCGATCGCACCAACGCTTCCATACAATGTACTCGATTAAAAATAGGCTATACCGTATAACGTTAAAAACGAATTACAAATTTTAATACAGAATACAACGTTTCTAAATCTCTCGTTAAAAATCGGAAATAGATAAATATATATTTTATTATCTTCATCTAGAGTTCATCTAGTGTTACAATTTTATATTTTATCGGTCCATTTTTGTTACAAACAAAAGCGGACTAGTTTCGACACATTGTACTTTGAAATATTTTGAATTTCCAAAAAATGCTCTCCAAATAAAAATTATTAAGAATAATTTCCTCAATTTCTCACTGTCACATTCGTCCGCCATTTTGTCGGTTAGTGGAAATGAATTTTATTGATTAACGGTAGTAAAAAGATGATACTTTACTGTAAATATAGATTTGGTCAATCTTTTCTAGATATAAATTGTTGAGATTTATTTTCTCTATTATTAGTTCCTATGAAATTGCTCCGCCATTTTTACAATCCAAAGGCTGAAATTCGATTGACGATACGAAAAACAAATCTGCCTGCATTCGAAGTTGTTCGCGCAAATACGGAGAGCGTTTATTTTTTCGAGCCCTTCAACTTTAAAGTTATCCCTTTGAAATAATCTCAATATACACAGGGACCACGTTAAAAGCTTCTGAATGGCCGCGGAGTAGTCGTCGGCGAGTTTTTAACATACGCGGCGAATTTCTGTTTTGAAGTCCTTAGAGCGTTTTAAGTTTCCACTTCGGCGTGGCGCTTCAAACGCACAAAATACGGTTTTCGAAAGTGTTCGCCCCAAAGCCTGAGCGAAACGACTTTTTAAACTGTTGCGCACGGAACACCGAAAGAAACGCACTCCAATAATTATTCCACCGGATTTTACGCCACTCTTTTCGAAAACTGTTTCGGTAATTAAGTAGCGACGCTTTGAAGCTGCGATCCTTGTTCCGGGTAATTCTGGATACGTAGATATCGTTGCCTGGGCGGTTTTGCTATAATTGTTTCACCAGCGGTCCTGAGATAATAGGAAGAACGTAATTGAATAAGCAATGCGACTTTTAGTGGGGTTTTTACTGTTGCGATGTATAATTTTACGATTTTATAATATTAGGATTTTATAATTTTACTATTTTACTACTTTACTATTTTACTATTTTACTATTTTACTATTTTACTATTTCACTATTTCACTATTTCACTATTTCACTATTTCACTATTTCACTATTTCACAATTTTACAGTTTCACAGTTTCGCAATACTACCAACTACAATATACAATTTTGCAACTCACGTTTCTATAATTCTACAATTTTGCAACTTAAGGATTAAAGATCAACTCTTTAAAACACATCATTCCAAGAACAATACTACTAATCAATACCAATTTCTTAACAAAAACCAAGAAAAAAATCTGCACCATAACACACCCTAACAATCTACCCTCGCCAATTTCAAATAGATTAGTAATACATCAGAATCAAGAATCAAGAATTAGCACGAAAGGCACATACCTCCGTTTCGCTCTAAACGTTTCCCCGTGAACGATGCTCGGATATCACAAAGTATCCGTCGAACAGTTCGCAATGCCGTGTCAGAAGCAACAGCAGGATCGCGACACAATGTTTGAGCGTCGAATTGCCAAAGGCAGAATGCTCGAAAAAAAA
>NW_027581105.1:0-4872 GCF_028453695.1 Augochlora pura
TAACCATGAAGATACAATTCGACCGCAATTTTCGCTTCCAAACACGTTTGGCGAAGCGCGAATTTGCATAAAATTTCACTTCATTGCAGACGTTATCGCATTGTACAATCTGTACAATAATACTTCAAGATGTCTTGCTTTCTGTTTCTGAAAGGATTCACCGTAACGAATTAAATCGTAATTGCTGAAACGACCGTATTAATGTCTAGATCGTTTATGCGCTCGATAAGCGTTTTATTTTTCAATCAATAAGCGTTTTATTTTTATCTTCTCAGTATCCACCCCGATGCAAAATTAAATATATTGCGTTCTCATAAATAATGGTCACTCAATCTGTCTCCGTCCAGTCTTCAGGAATAAATTAATTCGACGCTTAATTGCCTAATCAAATTTTTCAGAAGGCCGGATCTGATTTTCAATCTTGATCTAATTTTCCATGAAATTGCGCACACTGATTCCTGTTCGAGATTAATTTCCACGGGATCTAATTATTCGAGGATCGATGGTGTCAGGTATCGGCGATCGATCACGACCGGCTTGGTTCACAGAACCGCGTGAAGAGGGATTGCTGGTATCGCGACGGAGGGAAGAGCGAATTAGTCGATTAGATGGCTACAAGATCGTTTGTTCGAGTACACCGTTGGTCAGCGGGGTTTATTTTATTTGGGCGGCAACCGATTCGAACGGGAAATACATCACGCCGGCTGTTTTCAGTGGAAACCTGCGCGGCCGACTCTGTCGTAGGTCGTGTCGCCCGTAATTGCGCACATCCTTCTGAGCGGTCGGCGACAAGTTATTATCGGTGAAGTACGCGGCCCCGTCGGCTGAAAGGCCATTTGTCATTGGCCGCGGGAAGTGCGAAAATCTTCCACCCGTTGCGGTGTTTGCTTTATCTTCAAATTGTACAGGCGCGGCGAGTTTCTCCGAAACGAATGAAAAATTGCGACCGCCTCGGAAAACTTTGCTTTCAACGGCGAATTGTTGACTTTCCAGTTTTTCTGCCAGCCGCGGATTTATGTCCTTTTCTAGGATAACTGTTAAATGCTTCTTACAGTTGACATAAACTGACCTGATTGCTCGGACGGCGTACCCGAAGATTTAGTGGAATTCAGCGATTTCGCTTTGCGATATAACGTAAAAGTGTCCACAGCGTTCGTGAAACACAGATTTTATGTTCGTGCGGGGCAATTGTAAAAGTTGAAATAGTAAATTGGTTTTCCGTAGCTTCAAGTTATACTCACGCAAATTTTTGAATAATTTCTTACCACATCGTATAATCGCTGTTTGTTTTCTCCTATTCGACACGCAGGTAATAGTTAAGCAAATATTCACGTGTAAATTATTGCAACAATGTTCCCACAATTTCTATATATCATGCTGTCAATTACTTTTCGCATTTTGCACGCCTTACTGGACTTTGTGCAGTTTAATGAATTCGTTGCGTAAGGCGATTTTTACGAATCGAAACTTTAATTGTACAGATTCCAACCACACCTGTCATGGTAATAAGCATATCGCCGCCTTAAACGTGTACCTAAGTAATCGGTTATGTATACCACAGTCTAATCATTCACCAATCCAGCCGTTATTTACCAATCCTTGAAAACCTTTTGCCAATTTATTGCTGGGTTCGCGTAATCTTTTACTTCTTTGTAGCTACACGTAACTTTGTCGTCACTTACTGGTTTATTATTAAATCTGATTTCACTTTTTGCCACGATGCGGCTGACTATCTAGTCCTGTTGGTTCTTCTTCGTAATGAAGGAGGTTATGCATCACGATTTTCAAATCTTTACACATCAGAGTATATGTTGAAATATCATTTCAAATTGCATCTTATTTGCTTTCATAATTATTCTCATATCTGTGATCTCACTTTCGAATTAACATTATTGAAAATATTGTTTTAAATAACACATTATTTTATTCTAGAATTATCTAAAATTGTAAAAACGAATTCATATAATGTTTTTAAATAAAATCTTCTTGTTACATATTATTTTGAGAATTAAATTTAATGCAAAGCGCAACAAAATAAAGGAAAATAGCTTTAAATAAGAAATAACATAATAATCGATTATTTTAAATTGCTACCATTTAAAATTAATTGTATGTATATACGTATAATTTTTCCGTTTTCATAAATAAAAAACTCATGTATTTATGAAACCTAATTTATGAAAAAGTCAGGTAGATATTTTTTCAACCGATTTCACCGCGGGACTGGCATTAATCGATATTATCTTTATTTTTAGATAACAGCATTGAAAGTAATAATTCGAAATGAATTGTTCAAACTCGTAATTTCCTATAAATAAAATTCATTACTCCTTTCAAATAAAATTTGTCCAGGTCTGGAGGCAAGAAATTACGAAGAATTGAGAGCGCGCATACGCACAACAGTGACGTTAGCCGAAGAGAGCGGGAGAGAGGGAAAGAGAGAGAGAGAGAGAAAGAGAGAGTTCAACGCGTGTCTAGGCAAGGCTGTCGAAGTCTGCGCCGAGATTCGGGCTGGGTCTTAGCTCCTGTGCAGGCGTTGAAGTCACCATGAGTCCGGTTAGGCGCGCTCGTGTTCCCCGTAGAATGGCCGGTCGACCGGTTCACGCGTTTCATTCAGAGAGACAGACGTCAATGTTGCATCTATTCACGTATAGAGCCACAATACATCATAGGCTACCTGTTCCCGATGAAAGACCGGTCACCGGTCGGTCTTGCCCGCGTTTTCAAAGTAAACAGAACCCACTTACATAAGGAACGGCCGGGAGACGAGCCGACGAAAGACGGACAGAGACATACGGACGCGCGAACAGTAAAACAATTCGTCGTTCAATAAAGGGGAAGTGCTAAAAACGATTTTACAACGAGCGCTCACGGCCGAAGAAAGAATGATTGTTAACGCCCGGACCTGCGAAGTGGGATTAGCGATTCTTTTCTCGGAACCCGGACCGCTTCTCTTTTTCTGTTTGCGTTTATGATGCGTAGAACACCGTGATTTGCATAAATCGACGCGATGATTTTAGCGGGACACGCTGCCAGCTACGCGACGTCTAAACGACCCGACGTTCTCGCGTGTTTCGGGCATGAATGTGCCGCTTGTGCCGTCTTAAACAAATTCTGATCCTCGAGGTTCACGTAGAGGTTCTTAACCTTGGCAATCGGCCACTTTAAAATATCAAACTTCATGCTTGCCCGTTGCTCTCGAAGGTCGATCCGTAAAATCGAAAGTTCCTGCGATGACACTGTCATCTTAAAAATAATATTTCAAATTCACTTGAGAATAGTGCCTAAAATGATCACCGCTAAATTGTGACCCCTTTTTTTGAAACAGTAGAACTAGGAATGCAATAACAAATAGATACAGCATTCGAATGTTCATGCAAATTTTGTACCCATACTCTTGAACATTGTTCTGTATAACATATTCAGTGACATAAACATTGTTGCATAACGATTAGCAGTAGAAACAAATGTTTATTCGAACACGCGCGTTTCTAAGCAAGACTGTACTGTTCCATATTGCGTACTCCAATTCTTTCCTCGGTGTTCCATATTCAGTGTCTCTATTTTTGAACGCGTATTTCAAATCGAAATTGAATATGGCCACTGAATATGAAACACTGGGACATGTTACGAAAACGGTGTTACATAATAGGTACATACATAATACCGTCTGGAAAGCGTTCCATAATGGTTACTTTTTGTTACCGTGCAACAGCAAGAGCATCGGGAAGACTCTGGGAATGTTGATTCTATCATTTTCAACTTATTGAAATGATTAAAGCAAATTAGAAATTTCTATTTTTACCTAGCTAGATTACTGTTCATTACGGTATTCATTACAGATTGAATCTATAAATCACCTCAACTCGATTTTCGCCCGAAGGATCCAGCGAGATGTTCGTTTTGCTTTTCACTAAATTATCTCCGCGAACGTGATATTCCGCCAAAGATCCACAGGCCGCTCATTAGGTGTTTGTTTTTCGTCTGGTGGGGAACAGAGTGAAAAGTAATTTATTTCTCGCCTAGCAATGCGTCTGGATCGCGCGCTCGCGCGGAACTTTCACCGGGTTTGCAGCGGCGCGCCAGTGCGTGCCCGCGTCGCGCTTAAAAATGATTATCACCGTTTACCATTAATTGCGAGTCCGCGAGAAATGAAACGGAATCGAAAAATCCTTCCGGGGCAATTACGAGTCCGGCGACTCCCGGACTCGTTGGTCGCGTTTCGAGTCGCTGGGCGCCTATCGACATCGAGCTTGGTGCTCCAGCTTCGAGATTGTCGGCAGGAAACGCGAGCGGCGGCGTCGTGATAACGGTATCGAAAGTGTTACGCATACGAGCGGCGAGGCTGGCTCGCGAGGTTATCGGTGGTTAAACGCTCGGTCTGCAGAGCGGACCGCGATCAGGACGAGCACCAACCTTTAATTTACGTCACGGAGCCGCGCTAATCGGTGCGCGGTCGGAAAATTTATTTTCGCGGGACGTCCGCTGGCCGCCGGCGCCTAGCCAAGGCCCGGCCCTTATCACTTCGTGTCACGGAAGCCGTGTCACGATTACTCTCGAACCATCCTCATCGTTTCACCACCGCGGTGCTTCGATTAGGCGACCCGGTCGCCTTGATATGTGTTCATCAGCGAGCGTTCGCGGCAGGAATCCGCTCCAAAGTACACCCATGCATGTTTTTTCTTGGAAAGATGATACATTTTACAATAATAATTGTTGGAATTTCAGCGATGACTATCGATGGAAAACAGACCCAGCGAACTGTTTTATAGCCCTTTATGAGGGTGAGCCGTTGGCGACGAAGGCCCACGGATTTTTCAGTTCAAAAGCAGAAACCGGACCGTGAGGTTGCCACCAGGGATTACCACTACC
>NW_027581106.1:0-4871 GCF_028453695.1 Augochlora pura
CGCGCGTCCGCTCTTTCTCCCCTTTCTTTATTTCCCTGTTTTCGCCGCGCGAGCCAACCGAGGGGAAAGCTGTTGAGCGCTCGTGCGAATCTTTTTTCCGTTTTTGGCAAACGATTGATTGCTCTGCGGCCCGCCCACGACTCGCCGGCAATCCACTTTTTGCCGGCGGACTGCGGCAGATCCGCGCGAACACGCTCGAAAAATCATCGAACACGGGATTCGTGGAGAAAAAGAATACGATCGCGTTAGTCGATAATGTATTCGTCGCGGGCTCGAACATTTATTTGTAATCGGAAAAAGGTGGCGCGGTGATAGAAAATTTTGCGAGATCGTCTGGACGTGTGCTTGGACTGCAGGCAGGAATTTTTGCTAGCCGTTATTGTTGATAATAATTTAATGGAAAATATTGGAACTGGAGATTTGACGATGGTACTGTCATTTTTTCATGAGGCTATTTAGGAATTTATTTTTAATAAACGAAACGATGGAATTGCGCGAAATTTTTCAAGGTTATGCGAGTGCATTTGAGCTGTATATATGAATTTTTGTGGACCGTTATTGTCATTAGTAACTTAGTAAAAAATACTTGAACTGTAGAATACAAAATAGTATACTCTCGTTTTTGATGAATGTATTTATTGTTATGGAGGAATTTATTTTTAATAAACGACGCAATGTAATTGTGTGTAATTTTTCAAGTTTATCTAAGTGTATGTGAACTACATATATGAATTTTTATGGAACCTTATTGTTGACACTAACATAGTAAAAAATACTTGAACAGTAAAATATAAAACAGTATATTCTCATTTTCGATGAATGTATTTATTGTTATAGATGAATTTATTTTCAATAAACGAAGTAACGTAATTGCATGAAATTTTTCCTCCGAGTGCATTGCACTACTTATTTAATAAAAATAGCATGTAATTCATAAGGCAACTATTTCAATCGCATTAATCAATTTTCAAATGATCGCTGCTTCAAAAACCAAAAGTTACAATAATTAATTTATAATAACCACAGTCGCCAAAAGAACGGTACATAAAAATTCACAGATATAGTTTACAGGTGCACAAACATTGTTGCAAAGTTTCCAGAAGATATCTGATCCGATTAGCCAGAGAAAAAATCGTAACGTGCCGTTACCTAATCTAAATTAACATAAACATCCAGCGGCGTTACAAGTGGCAAACTATGATAATTACTGATCGATAGATCATCACTTATCAATACAACATTTTACGAATAAGTCACCGGTAACCATCCTATAATAATTAGATCGGTTTTTCCAGCAACAATAACGGTAAAACAATGTTTAATAGCACGCTTAACGTTCCATTATTCATTGAACGATTCAATCGCGATCGCTCCTCGATAATTGATTAATAAATTAACAATCGCGCCGGCAGACCTCCGTCTGCGTTACGATCACGCGATCTATCTCGATCGTCGAGCAGCGATCCATACGCGGGGCTCGTTAATTCGGTTTACGCTAGTTGTTCAACAATTTCTACCGTTCCCATTGTTGCTCCGCCCTCGCTCGGTGACCCCTTTATAGGTTTTCCAAACGTGAACTCCCCTCGATTCAGTAGCCTCGGGAAAGTAAGTCAACGGCTCTCCAAACTTGTTGCCGTCTGTTATTATGAAAAATTTCAAATTCCCATTTGTTGCCGCGAATACATCAGTTCTTCGCCTCGGGGAAAAAAAAACTGGGTGAGAGAAACGACGTGATTTTAATATCGTCGGAAATCCGATGCCGCTCCCGAGACGCGATAAGGATTAATACCGATGCGTTCGTGGCTGAACGTAACGCGCCATATGGTATCTTGATATTTGAATCTGTATCAATGGCTTTTTGATATCACCGCGATAGCGTCGGATTCGGTTAGGTCGTTGGATATGTTTAATTACAATGAGGATAAAAATGGCGGATACAGGAGTGCTGGGTAAAGTAATTAATGGAGTGAATTGATTTTAATTGAGTTTTGATATGACGATTTTGTAATAATAATAATAATAATAATTGCTGTGCTGTAATAATAGTTATAATAATGGTAATAATCATAATTTGGTAGCATAAATATAGCAGAGAGCAACAGATTAATTAATAGATTGAATTTATTCGAATAGGTTTCTCATATGACGATGTTACAATAATAATAATTGCTATGCTATAATAGTAATTTTTTATTATATATATATGAAATAGTTATAATAATTGTTTAAGTCATTCGATATATATAAAAATGTAAAATATAGCAGATAACAATTAACTAGTTAACAGATTGAATTTATTTGAAGCTTTTTGATATGACGATGTTATAATATTAATAATTGTTATGTCATAGTAGTTATAAAAATAATAATAATAACTGTTGAGGTCATTGGATATACAAAAATTGAATATATATAAAAAACACGGAATTTGTCTTCATATCTTTTTGATATGACAGTAAAAGGAATTTCAACATAACCTCGACATAACTTTAATATATATCAATCCTTTTTCACTTAAAATTCAACATTCTCCCACATCATTATCTAAAAAACACAATATTCTCTTTAACAAACCAAAATCGACTTTCGAATCTCCGAAATAACTTCATCGATAAACAAAACTGAATGCACCAAATACGACGCCCCTTTAAACAACGCGCCTTTTGTATGAACAAAATTTCTTTGCCAGATGTATACATTGTAAATTGCAATAGGCACACAAGCTGCACGGATCACCCTGTGTATACGCGTTTCTACAGACGCGTCTCCCGTGACGAATCGTTGCGCAACAACAATCGATCTTCGAAAGCTCGCGTTGCGCAACATTTTCGAGCGTGGCCCCCATGCAAAAATATGGGACGATAAACAGGCGAGGTCAATCGTCTGCCTGGGCAGCGGCCTTTTAAAAATTATCTGCCGCCACCGGGAAAATGTGTCAACGACCAATTGCTCGGGATTCCACGAGTTCTTCCTTCAAAACGAGCGCCGAACACCGCGGACTATTATGCGTTCGCTTCGCGAGAGAGTCCTCGACGAATGATGCTTCGATCCAGCTTTTTCGGATCGCGTCGCAGTTCCGTTCGCGCGCGAGTCTTTCGGACCGTTTCGCGGATCGACGCGGAAATAAATACCATTTACAGGGTACCAAAAGCCGGATCGCTTAATACGTTCGTCGCCGCGTCACCCTTATTTGGGTGACATTCATTTCTGACCAATATTGAGAATTTATTCTTATTGCAATTTATTCGAGCAAGATGAATTCGACTATGATTTTTCGAATGCGAAAGGGTTCTAATGTCATCCCTTATGATAAATGTGAACTTTTAGTTTCATTTTAATTAATTGAATTGCTTTAATTATGTGGGGATTTTAGTGTCCCCTAAACGTATGATTGCGAACGGTATCAAATTTTCTTTTCTTGTTATTAAGATTGTATTGTATTGTGTTATTATATCATTTTTATATTGTATTGTATCATTGTATTAATTTTATATTGTGCTGTATTATTATCATATTAATTTTATATTATACTGCGTTATTATCGTAGTATTGTTATAGTATTTTTATATTACATTGTGTTATTGTTATATTATTCTTATATGATATTATATTACTATTATAGTGTTTTGATAGTGTATTGTATTATTATTATATTATTTGTATGCTGTATTGAATTATTATTATATTATTCTTATACTGTATTGCAATATCAATATATTATTTTTGTACTGTATTGTATTATGAGTATATTATTTTTATACTATATTTCCATTACTATTACATTATTGTTATATTATGCTGTATTACTATATTATTATCATTATTTGATATTATTTCATAATTATGTCACGTCGTCTTCTAATTGGAAAACGAAAGTTAATCATAATTCTAAGTTGCTTACCTGAAAGAATTAATAATTAGCATAAAGTTCCTTTATGCGATATAAGAAATCATCTTAACCTATTTTAAAATCAACTACACGATGCAATGAGAAAATTGCGCACACACAGAAAACATTACCAATCTCGTAAACTCTGAAAAACATATCTTAAAAAATATTGTTGCAATGCAATGGTTTTTCAAGTCTATTAAATAGCGTATAAAATATTATTATTACCATCCTAGACCACCCTGTATATATCAGTTTTGCTAGCTCGCAATGATTTTTTAATTTCCCTTCCAAGATTTATACTAAAAGTCAATATAACGCGTTCTTTTATTCGTTACTAGACTTAGCAGAGTTCGATAAATTTTTTATCACGCCTGAAACAGTATTAGACATTTTACGAGATCGACGATTCTCTCGATGTAAGTTTTTTTTCCCCGAAGACAATAAATATCCGCGTTCGCGTAATGATCCGCTGATATTAATGGCTGATATACTAACCACGTAATTGGAACTGCGGACTTTTACGACATTTATTTCATTCTAATTTTATGCGCTGCTTCGTGTTGCATCGGCAACGTTCTAATCGGATCGCGAATTTATAGCTCGTTGTGGTCTAAAAAGTTAAAGGATCGCGATGGAATGATTTCCATGGTAATACCTGAAACATCAGTCTCTATTTTTATCTCTGATTTCGGAATTAATGGAAATTGTTTTATGTACACGTTTCACGATTTTTACTGTTTCCTATCCAAGGAAGAATAGAATTTTTTTTCCGTATTGCCAGCCGCGATTGTCCGAGAGCAATAAATAAACGGTGAATTCGATGCATACGCGAGAAAACAGGCGGAACATAAAACAGCCAGAACGTTGCAGAAATAATGAGAAACAGAGAGTTTGCCGTATTGTTAGCTCCGATTGTTTGAGATTAACAAACATAACGAGAATTTTGTGTATTTTCCAGAACGATAGATGGAATGTAAAA
>NW_027581107.1:0-4868 GCF_028453695.1 Augochlora pura
TATATTCACTGCCGAAACAAGTAATTATACAGTCCTGTAATTCTAATAATTCAATCCTGTAATTATTGAACGAATTCGTAGAAATAATATCCAATGTTTTCGACCGAAAGGACGCTTACACTATATCACAGTTTCCGAATCACCCTGTATAAGAAACCCCACTTCGTCCACGTTCTCGACTATTTATCCCTTCTGACAATCCATTCAGACGAACCGTCGATCGAGTGTTTTCAATTAAGGGACTCTGCGAGGACCGCGTATCGATTTCCCCGGGCCCGGATCGAGATTCATTAAAGCCGGTGAAAAAATAAGGAATTCACGGGGAGCCTCCCTCGATACGCAGTGTCAATACGATGATTTTTCTTGGACCGGGGAAAACAACTCCATCGGTAGAGGAAAGTCGGGATTGTCGGCATCGATTTCCGGTACACGAAATGTTTCCAAAGCTTCTGAACGCTTCGTTTTCTACCGTGCGCTGTTGTTTAATCCCCCTTTCTTTCCAGCAATTTCCAATTAAAAATAAGATAACACGGTTTTCCACGATGCTCGACGATATTAATCCTCGCCGGGTTGATGGATTTTACTATTCGTTAACAGTTTTTACTGGAATTATTCGCGTGCATATAAAAGTGTTTTGTATAGATTTGTCAACCTAATTCTCTTCTAATTTCAACAATATTTTTGTTGTAATATATGTTTGATTAAAGAAGTTTGTCTGAAGCTTTTCCACAGAGATTTTTAGATTAGTCGAAATAATTAGCCTACGGATTAGAATATCTAGAGAATTCTAGATTAGAATATCTAGAGAATATCTAGAGAATTCGGAGAAGAATAAATACAGCTAATACTGTATATAGCTATACCAAATATATATATATATATATTAAAAAAATGGTGATTTAGTTATGAAAAATTTCATTCCCGCAAAATCCAGCCGTGCCTAAGAGGTTAAAACGAACAACCGCCCTAAAAAAATCTCGCCGTTGAAATCCGGCAGCGGGCAATCGAATCGTCCTCTCGCGAGAGATGCCTGCGTATCGGCGAAATCGATCTTCGACCGGTCCCCAGTCTAATAGAAAAAACGTCGGCGCAGATTAACGCGGATGCTCTCGACCGCGAAAACTGCGCCGTGAAATCGCGGAACAAGAACGGGCATGCCGTTTCGCAGGGCGGCGGCCGGCTATCGAACGAGCCGCACGGCGAAATGAAAGGAACCTTCAATCCGTCAAATTCTGAGAGATGAAAACTATCGGAGCTCTCGGCCGATGCTTCGGGGGCCGATTGTCGATCAAATTCGCGGGGCCGCGCAATAAGACCCGACATATTAAAAAAGTTTCCTGCGTTGCCGCGTCCTAGCCGGAAACCAAGGCGAACGTTTTGTCCGGCCGAAACGACGGAAATTCGTGAAGTTTCCCGGCCGACGGATTCGAAAAAGAGACCCACGGACAGCGTCCCGGAAATGCTTCGCGACAATTTATGGCGGCGAACTTCTCGGTTTGCTAGGCGACCGTTTAGGGTTCTGTTGCGATTCGCGTTAAGGAATCCCGGCCCGCTCGCCAACGACTCGAGGATCTAGCAGCGCTGACCATTGTGCACAGTTTGCGAGCAATTTGGCCCGGTTGCGTTCGGGAGACACGTTTACGCTTCTGCGGTCGTTGTACCGCGTTCCGTAATGTACGAGCGCGTTCTTTGACGATTATGCGGTATTTTTGACAATATTTTTGCTTCGGAATGTATGGTTGTAGGAAGAATATAGTTTAGTCAATGCTTTTAATATTTTAGTATATATTTTTAATGTTTTAGTAAATATTTTTAATGTTTTAGTAAATATTTTTAATAATTTAGTAACTATTCTTAATATTTCAATCAATATTTTTGTAATAGTTTAGTAAATATTTTTAATATTTTAATAAATATTTCTAATATTTTAATAAATATTTCTAATATTTTAATAAATATTTCTAATATTTGAATCAAATATACTCGTACACGAAATATTTGTGTTGTAAATAGTACAAGAATTCTAACGTTGCATATGAAAAATTGCAGGGAACTCGGGATTTACGATAAAAATAAGCTACCGATTAACACATTTCCAGGAATAGACTGTTGAATGAAAAGGATCAAAGCGATTTCCGCGCGCATTTGCGAAGAATCGCGCGGGACGGGATTAAATACTTTCCGCGGGATACGCGATCCTTGTACATTGTTGGAAAGATTTCAGGTCATCGAAGCTCCCCGATAAATTAATTCCAAATAATTATTGGATTCCGGCATGCGAAAGCATTATTGGATTCCGATGGAAAATATGCATGTAATACTGTGGCGGGTTATCGCTAATGCGGTGATCATGAAGATAACTTTGCCGTCAAAAATCACAGAGATCGATATCCGATGGACGCAGTTTGATCTTTTTCGATCGACGCTTAACCCTTTTGCACTCGAAGCCATTTCAACTGTAATTCTAAAATAACTTATCCGACATATAGCATTTCTATTTTATATGACGAAATATATTTTACACATATGAAATTGAATCTTCCAACTCGTGCAACAACAGTTATTTTAACCCTTTGCACTCAAGTGGTGACTCTGAGACACCGGTAAAATTGTTCTATCACGTTCTAAGATCATTTTTACACCAACAAAAGTTAAAAGTTTGTTAAATAGAGAAGCTGTTGCATGAGCCACTAAAATCAATTTCGCATGCATAATAGTGCACTTTGTTGCACAGTACGGAAATACTATGGGCCAGGAAAATGATTTCAGATTTACAGTTAAAATGGCTTCGAGAGCAAAGGGTTAATAATTTTTGAAATCTAATTTCTCATAATATAAAAATTATTTTAAAACACGCTATAACAATTTTAGCGGTGCCTCGGAGTCGCCGTTCGAGCGCAAACGATGAGCGTCCCGTGAAAATGTATTTGCGAAACGATTCCGATTGCCAATTAATTGTCTAGGATATTGTAGGCGAGATCGAACTGACACATTTAAAAGAGAATTTCACGAGCCACTGATTCGAAAAACCAATTAAAATTCGTTAAACGAAACACGGAACGAAACTACGAGCGCGTGTACGCTCATTTTACACTCACTATTCCGTAATCACTCTATGCAAATCCACGGTTAAGCGGGCATTCGAACGAAACTGAGCGGCAGCCTAAGCGATCAAATCTTTAAATCTCCTTCGATGGTAAGATTAGCCGGAGACCGTGAAACTGAAATGATTTCGTAAACAAAAGGCTCGCTTATCTAATTGCGCAAATTTTGATCGATGAGTCGATCGTTTGTCACGATTCCACTGCGGATTTTATGCACGTATGGTAAGCAGGGTGGTTTCGAAGAATTAAACGTTTGGAAGGAACTAAGAACGTCAATATATTAATCTAAACTTATTAGAGAAACGAAATGCATTGTGATGGAAATGTGTCTGTTCTTAAATTGTAGATTTTCATAAATTAGAAGCACGTATCATAAAAATATTGGTAACAATGAAATAATGTTATTAAAAATTGTATTAATAGCTTTTAAAAAGTATACACTGATAGTCTGTTGATTAATCTATTTTGTAAATGACCCGTGTCCATTTGCATTGAAATTGAGATATTTAAAGGTTATGTTTCAAAAGAGAAATATACGTATAAGAAACTTAGATTTAGTCATATATACTCCAGCCATATAAATAATAAAAATAAGAATTTTTCGTGCACTCTTTCTAAAAATTAGAACAACTAAAATCAGACGTACCGTGTTTTGAAAATTGTCGGATACAAAATTCCACGAGATTCTACACGGTTGCATTTCCCTTCTAATTCGCCGAGCGCACGGTCCAAGGTGAGAGAAACGTAATTTCTCGCTGGCGAAGATTTTAAGACGGGAGGGCGTTTTTATTTTCCGCGGGGACGCTTCATATTTCGCGTGCCCCGTATTCTTGACAACCGGAACAGAACACGGAATTTTCAAGGCGACAGTAAAAACAGACCTTCGCTCTCGTCCCTTCTCCGTTCCGTGCGATCAGAAAGGAATAAGCGCCGGCAATAAATTATAAATAGACGCCGCGGAATGCTTCCCGTAGAAATTAACATATAAATACGAAAAGTTTGCGGCTTCTTCCCGCGGACATTTTTCCGCAGTGTTTCCGAGTACGGAGGCGAGGTTCATTTGCAAGTATCCGGGGCTCGATGGGATCAGAACCGTAAATATACGGACACCGCCGCTGCGGGAAGAAGCGCGCCTTACATTTTGTTGCAACGATTTTGCAACCACGAGCCTCGTGATAAATGTCTGAAATTTATTTTGAATGTTTCGTTTCGCGCCAACGAAAAATATTGTACGTTGTTCGGTTTCGTTATTAGTAAACTGCAAAGACTTTATGCATTTATTTGGAAATTTTCAAAGGAGATTTGCAATTATTGTTTTAATTTCAATGGAGTATACACTCTGGTAGTTGTTTTATTTTTGTATCCTCCGAACTGTCTTTATAGATTTTTATCTTAAAATTACCTACCTTAGTTCTTCGCCTATCAATGTTAACAAATGTGTATGTATAATTACAGTTTGTATTCTATCAGTTTACAGCATAAAAAATTTTCTAATTGATGTAAAAGATATTTCCTTCATCAAATTTTTACGAAACAGTTCATGAAAATATTTTGCACAATGACTCGTGATCTACTTGCTAACAACAAAACGATTAAAACTTTCTCCATTTTGAAATTTTTACTATTGAGAAAGATAATGAAAAAATGTCGTTAAAGGTATGAAAAATATTTGTTTATCAAATGACTAGTGTAAAATAGTAGTCCTTGGAACAGTTATATTTTAATAACTGTTGACCAAGTGCATAATGATGATAATATAATGCA
>NW_027581108.1:0-4868 GCF_028453695.1 Augochlora pura
AGCGTGCAAAGAGCGCGATCGGAGCGTCCACGACGCGCAGAAAGAAGTTGTTTCGACGAGAGCCACGGCCAGGCCCTCGTTCTCCGTTCATTTCTCCTCTTCTCACGGAGCCCACGAGAAGGAAATGATGCCCGGCGCATAACAAACCGACGATGCCCGTGCCGGAGCTGCTCTTTTCCTCGACTTAACGTGTAACGCGTAACGTATTGCGTAATGGCCAATCGCGCCGGCCTGTCCCGTTCCGTCGCCGAATGTTCCGTCGGCGTCCAATTTCCTCTTGGACACCGTCAACGGACGCCATTTTGTCCTCCGTTCGTTCAACTTGCGTCCGCTTCCTAATTCGAAAGTTCCATTCAAACTTGCAGATGCAGCAACGATTGTTCGCGCTCGATTCGAGTTGAGGTTATGGCAATTGTGGGAAGTTGATTTTCAATCTTGTGATTCTGGAAAAATTCACAAATTTAGATTCGACTGCATTATACTGTATTTGACTGCATTAAACTGTATTTAACTGCATTTTGCTGCATTAAACTGCAATTGACTACATTAAGCTCTATTAAGCTCCATATAATTGTATTAAACTGTATTAAATTGATTTTAGCTGTATTCGACTGTACTGTACTGCATTTGACTATATTTAATTGCAATTCTATGTACGCTCTTCCGCGATTTTCAATTCTCTTCAGATAAGGTTAGTTCTCTTTTTAAGGTTGCACTTTTCGGTTTCCATGGCGCACCGATTTCCGAATTTTCTCGGTAATTTCCGAACGTTTACCGGAGCGCTTTGCTTGCTCGACGGACGTCGGATGGGATAACCGAGCGCCCTTTTCCTCCAAGCGGTACATCCGTACGAATCTGTCGCGTAATGCGTGTCACACGTAGCTCGTGGAAAGCAACGGTGCCGCGGGCTGACGTATCGTCATTTTGTTATGCGAGGGGCGTCATTTCCTTCTTCCATCGTGTGCCGGCGAGAGACGAGAAGCGTCGGGGAAGCGACGGAACCACGTCAATCGGGAGCAAGATTCGTCAGCACAGTTTCCGACTGGTTGCGATCCGTCGCGTCGTCGAATACATGTAAAAATCGCTATAGAACGCGTTCCATTTCGTCAGTCATGCTACCTAATCCATGCGACAGATCTGTGAAACTGGGTATCATTATATTTTATAAATAGATGCATTTATATCATATGATATATATTCAAATATTTTATAATACAGGTGTATCTTTTTCGTATATATATATATTAAAATATTTTATAATACAGATATATATATATTTTATTTTGTAATACGCTATATATAGCTATATATATAGGTATATAATACGCTATATATAGCTATATATATAGGTATATAATACGCTATATATAGCTATATATATAGCTATATAATACGCTATATATAGTACTTATATATATATATATATATATATTAAATTTCATAAATACATCGAAAGAAAACTAAAAATGATTGACACGATATATCGAACATGTTAAAATCCATAAAAAGAGAAAGAACTAGTACATGTTTCCTAAGTCTTGCATCCGCTGCAGAGAATTTTTCTTCTCCGTAATGGCTCGCGGTCTATTTACCACCATCGCATCCGCTAAGATATCGAAGAGATAAAGAAAAGAAACACGGGATAAAATATTAGTCGCATTACCTGCCGTTTGATTCGAGGCGCCTCGAAGTCGAGCCGGGTCTCGCGCGAGACAGCTGTAGACTCGCGGCGCGGTCGATCTCGCGGAAAGAAAAAAAAATATTCCACGTTGCGAGAGAGACGGCGGATCGCGAAAGATCTCGCGACCTCGACGAGATCAAATGACGTTGATCCAGCACCGTCCTCTGCGGCTGTTTGCCTCGTCTTACAAGATGCATCCGCGCGGGGACCCGGGCCGAGAATCGGAAACGAGCGGGGGAGGGGACCCGGCCCGCTGGCTCTCCTTCGATGGAATTCGCTTATGTGACGCGCCGCGCGGCAACGTGCAAAATAAAAATCGATGAGATCGCGATACCGTTTTCGCTGGAAGCGGACTCGCGGATTTTGCACGACCGCGTTTCGGGGGACGGGGGGGTTTCTCTTATTCCGCAGACGGCGCGAAATCAGTCCGGAACGCGGCCGCCGCGGACGATCCGACGATCCTCTCGATCAGCCGCGGAGAATAATCTCCGACCGAGAAGAGAGACGGAACCTGCTAGTGTCTTGACAATTTTCTGGGACTGATGGCATTTATGGGAAATCGAGACGCTGCGCGGTGAACGGTGATGCGTAGCCGAAACACAGTCTATCAATTTTGGTGATAAAGATAATTTGTTGTGTAGGAAGAATGGAATCTTGTTAATAGTGAAGCAGTGATAAATAATCATTTAAATTAGATGCCGTAACAGGTGAAAGCTATCATAAATAGAATTATTCTGTATCATTATGTCCACTAATATCTTATAAATTAAACCACACAAGATTTACCTACATCAGTTAAAATATTTTGCTAGAATAAAATATTTTTCTGCTGAATTAGAAAAGAGATTTTAGAGAGAAAAGGTATAGGATAAATTGAATTAGAAAAGAATGAACAAAAAGTAACAAAGGAGAAATTGAATTAGCAGAAGAAAAGAATGGTTAAATTTCGGGAAGGAGAAATTGAATTAGAAAGAAGATGGACAGATTTAAACAATAACAAATACAGGGGAAATTCCATCGAAGGGGAGATTGACCTTTGTCCTCGATGATTTCCACAGGTCGCAGCTGTTGCGATAGAAATTCTTGCCGAGTTCTGACTAATTCGTGTTGGATTAGCTCAGATCGTTATCAACCAATTAGGATATTCAACTTTGCGCGCGGTTGAACCTGTTCCCAGCATGTGCAATGCACGCGTTTATGCACGCACACAGGGCTGCCCCAACCTGTCGCGCATCGTCGCCGCGGAAAAGTATTTCGAAATTGCGCAAATCGCTTCTCGTGTGACACCGCTGAAACGAGACGCCCGTGATTGGCTCATCAACGAGATTTAACCAGCGCGTGATTCTTGCTTCACGGTGAACACCGTTCATCCAGAGAAACGTTGAATTCTCCATGCGATCTTTGTTTCGTGATACAGGGCAGATCGCACAATTGTTAATCCACTTGCTGTTTTCTACTTCTGGAAATACGCGCGTGGTTGATTATTTTAATGTTATATCGTTCCATTGAAGATATATTTCAATATATCGTACTATAATATTATTATATATTATTATATATTATTATATATAGTACTATGATATTATTATATATTATTATGTATAGTATTATAATATTATTAGTTCAATTAAGTTCATTTAGATGTATTAGCACAACATATTTTTATCAGTTAAATTGAAAAATGTAGAAGCGTAAATCTATCGCTCGGATTTTGAGTATTTTAATATTTTATTTGTAATATTAAATTTAATGTTTCGTATTTAAATGTCCTTGACATGTGACGAGTTCGTACCCTTTTTAAAATTGGAACGAAAATAACGGTATAATCGGCCACAGTACTTTTTAATTCATTGATTTACATTTTAATTAATATGTTAAGAGAAAAAAAAGAGATCTTTAACGTTAAGAACTATTAACCATTTGCAAAGACAAAAGGTACGATACTGTTAAGGTATCTGCAAAAATGAAATATAAAAAATTCATAAAACAATATCCTTGGAACAAAAATACACGTTTAACATTCTATGAACTTTACGCAACCCTTATTAATCTTGCCAGCGTTAATCCAAGTAATTTATTTAAGTGTGCAAGAAACTTCTGTCACCGCAAAGATATTTTTGTACGGCGATGTTTGATCTAAAGAAGATTCTATTAAAAAATCGACGGAAGTTTCAAGATAAAGGAACGAAAGATAAAAGAATCGTGAACTCTTTTAAAAACCAGATGCTGTTCGGGAGAGGAAGGGCCTCGCGGAAATCCATTCAGACGAAAGTTTGTCCAGGAAATCGTACGCGTTCAGTGACCCCGGCTGCAAGTGGCCACTGACTTGCATCCCAAGTGTCCACGAAATAACCACTGAATTTCCAATCTGCCCGTTTTACAACCTAAGCCAGAGGAGCCAATTACTGCGCCTCATTAGCAGTCTTCGGTAGTTTCGGCGACGCTTAGTCTAGTCGCAACTTTGATTTATTTACTTCGAACATTCAGTATCAATAAACGTTGACATTATTTTTGTGGTATTTCAAGAACTTCCATCAATTGAGTGTTTAATTTAAACAAATAGATTGGTTTCAGATTTAAAAAATATTTCCAAGGTTAATTTCGCTTTGTAATAAACTAAAAGCGCTGTGATTGGCCACGGTAACTGGTCCCACCAGCCTATCAATATCGAATGCAATCGATGATATCAACCGATCGCCGTGACGCTAGAATAGTCCTCCTAGCTAGCTCTTCTGAGCCTGGGTTTATCTTTGGAAAAGGGGATCCGAGCGTAACCGAGGCACGTTGACCCGCGGGGTTCTTTCAGTGTCCGCAAAGACCGAACTATAGGTTCGTCTAAGTACTGTTTCGTTCGCTTTCGGAAGCAGACGTCAATCAAAAGGTTCTACCATCTCTGGCGGATGGTATGGCGCAGCGACAGCCTGACGCCGTATAGAACCTATGCGAAAGCCGACGCGGCGCCGGCGTTCCAGACGCTCCTCCGGTATCTATAGGAGAAAACGGTCCCACCGTGCGCCGATCGATACCCATCGTGCACTCGGAGATTCTTTCTCCTCGCAGTCCCTTGGCGATAGTTGGCGAACCGA
The DNA here is from genome assembly GCF_028453695.1 of Augochlora pura. NCBI lineage: Eukaryota > Metazoa > Arthropoda > Insecta > Hymenoptera > Halictidae > Augochlora > Augochlora pura. The sequence goes on from NW_027581108.1 coordinate 4,768, forward strand.
ACACGGCGCCCGAAAAATTGCCGTGAATTACCATTACCTCTAGTAGTCACATAAAATCTTGTAACTGAAGTATTCATAAAATAATAAATTATTATTAGGCT
>NW_027581109.1:0-4867 GCF_028453695.1 Augochlora pura
TAAGGACATTGATTTTCTATAGTAAATTTATCTGGAACAATATTCAATATTTTTCTTCTATAAATTTCTTTGCCGTTTAGGGGATGAAAGAGATTAATTGGCTCAATTCTGTTCCCAGAAAATTCTACGGTAAAATCCCTCTCTCTCTCTCTCTCTCTCTCTCTCTCTCTATAAATATAATATATACAGCGATTTTTGCCATTTTACAAATCTTTGCCACGAGTCCGATTCGTTATTACAGGCGCAAGGGGTTAGCAACGTTCTCAATATCCGGGAGGGTTGGCGAAGAAACAAAAAAAAAAGAAGAAGGAACAGCCCACCCTCATCGATCCAGAGATCGAACTGTCACCTTCAGGACAGCTCGTCCGGGTCGAGATTTCTCGGGTTGGGGCGATACAACACGTAGATGTACGTACACGTCGCAACGTCGTGTCGCGAATTTTCCTCGTCGAGGATTTAGCATAATTCCGTTGGCTGCGCGCTTCCGGCAGGGTTGGATGGGGGTGCTATTGGGCGAAGGCGACTAGAAGGTTGCCGAGAGAGAGAGAGAGAGAGAGAGAGAGAGAGAGAGAGAGGCGGTGGGTTGATGGTGGTGGTACAGATGACAGGGTTCTCGCGCTTTCCTCTTTTCCTCGGTCCTTCTTTCACTTGTGCACACTCAAGGCAGTCTAGCAGAAGCGGAGGCAGAAGCAGAGGCAAGCATGCCCTGACACCGTGTGGGTCCATTTGGTTCACAGTGGTCGTCATGGTAACTTCCAACCACCCTCTTGCTACCCGCCCGACTCTGTACTACCGCCAGTCCTCGAAAATTCTCTTTTCTTCCCTCCTTCTTTCAACCCGTTTTCTACTTTTCTCCTTCGTGTCTCTTCCTGCCTTCCTAGCCTCTGTCTGCCTTCCTTCCTCGCTCTCTATTTCTCTCTTTTTCTCTTTCTCTTTCTCTCTTGCATCGCTCGATACCCGTTTCCGTCTCCCTTTCCGACCCTTCTCGCCTATCCTAGTCCGCGCGCTAGCACGTCACCACCGCGGTGGTCTAGCCTCCATCCTTCTCGCCTCGCACGCCTCGGCTCTCGACTCACCTCGGTCTCAGTTAGTAGGCTAAAGGGTTAATAGCTCCCCGGACGGACACGTGACTAAAAATTAGAGACACCGCCGCGCGAGCGCGCGCGCGCTGACAGACTACGGTAGTCGGTGCCCCGCGCAGCTACGGGAACAACCTGGCAGCATATACGCCTCGCCCCCTCGAGTACATAGGCGAATGCAGATGTTGCCACTCTCTCGTTGTTGGCTCCGCTTCATAAATCTTTCCCGGGCCTTTTAAAATTCGAACAGCTTCTGACACCGGCCCGCTGGAAAATCTGAGAATCCTGTAATCAAACTGCCGGGCTCCCGCGGAATTTAATTAAAGCCCGTTGCTTATGCAACATCTGGGCATTTTTTAACAATCCCTCGGGACGCGGCGCGGCGGATCCGGAATATTTATTGTTATCGAGCTTGCTTCGTCTTGTTTGACGGAAATAAGGAAGCCCGCAGCGTCGCTGTACAATTTTCATAATTCGTGGAAAATTAATGCTGTAAGAACTTTTGATACAGTTTTAATCGTTAAAATCTAAGAAATAAAGCTCGTGTTACTTTTTCTATTGGATATTATTTTTTTTTATCTGTAGAATTAAGGTGAGATAAATTGGTTACTCCTTTCCGAGTTCGGAATTGTTTTATGATCCAGTGCTGATATTGCGAACTTAGGAAAATTAACATTAAAATTACCGAATTAGCGAAAATGACTGTTTTCTGATTTTTCTCTTTTACAGTTTCTGTGATTATAAAACTATTTCTAACAGACCGTCTCGCATTTATTGGAATTAGTAGCCCCCCCCCCCCCCCCGAAACACCCCTACGTCATTACTTACGTAAGATGCAACAGAGGGTCGAGTAGATTTGACGAATGGTCCCAGAAACTATTGGCCCGGCGAGCCCGGAAACTCGATCAATTTCGCGAAACAACCCATCATCGACGGGAGAGCGAGATCGAGTCGCTAAGTGGACCAACAGAAACGGGCGGAGAGGGGGTGGCCCCATAAATTTGATTAGTCTGCGAACGCGACGGCGTCTGCACTTAGGGCATCGCCGGTATCGAATATTCAGAATCACGGAGGAAAGGAGACTTGAAAAAGCCTCGAACTCTCGTCGTCGACGTCGGCGTCGCCATTTCCCATACGAAAGCGCGAGGCGGAGGACGACTGTACGAAATTCGAGCGATTAAAATACGTCGATTGCCGCCTTGACCACGCCCATCGCGAAAACATCCGGCTCGTTGTATATCGAACGTCTCAAACGAACTTTTAATTAGCCATAGACACGGACTCTGCGAAACTCGGCGACCACAAATAATTTCGTTTCGCCATCGACTTCTCGGTCGGCGAAAACTTTTTTAAACAAACAGCAACTCCGATATTTACCCGTCGACGACGACGACGACGACGACACCCGCGAAAGCATACTAACGAGTGGAGAAGAGGGTTTGGTTTCTTCCAGTGTTCGTCGGCATTAGGCCGCGCGGCTGCACGCTCGCCTCGTCGGCGAACGTCACGTTCCCGATGTAAACCGGCGAGTAAATTTTCATCAGGAGCCTCGAGTAAACGGATTCGAGGCTGTTACGCTTTCCCCGGGAGATGGAGGATGAACGGGGCAAACGTGATTATGTAATAAAGAAGAATCATCGGGAGCGGCTGATCAATTTTTCAGCGCGGCTCCGGCTACCCGCTACCGGCTATACGGCAACCCGGTGCTCGGAAATAAAAATACCATAAGCCGGAGCGAATCGATAGGCAGACGAAAGAACCATGGCTCCAGAGAAGAGAACGGGAAAAGAGAGAAAGAGAGAGAATAGTGTTCGCCTCGCGCGCGAGGTGGTTATACCAAGAGAAGCAGAGAAAGAGAGAGAGAGAGTCCTAAGGTATCCAAGATGCGGCCGACGCCGGTGCTAGAGAAATGAATTCGAAAAGGGGTTGCTCGTGTTTAACTGGTATCTATAGCCGCGTAGCCTATCGATCCGAGCATTATTGCTGCAGGAAGCAGCGACCTAAAATTCAACCATCTGTGCGCCGAGAGAACAGGATCATTCATATTTCATCGTCGAGGTGGTTGCACCGTCGCGCGCCGGCCTGCCAACCGATGTCTACGCACGCCGCCTTCTATCCACCGAGCCTTTCTTTCCTCCGTGGCTCCTCCTCTTTGGCCTCTTTTGTCGTTCCGCGCTCGATTCTCCCTCGTTTTACCATTTTTTATCCGTTCCACTCTTCCGAATCAAATTGCTCGCCTCTACCTCCCATCTCTCCTCGGTTCAAACTTCGACCCCCCACCCCATCCCCACCGGACTTTTATTGAATTTTTTAACAATCGTGTTACGCTGTTTTTATACTTCGTTGTAGCCATCGCCGGGGTAAACGCGAGGGGCTTGTAACGCGGCGGCGGACGATCGACCTTGTACCTCGAAACTCTTGTGTAGAGTTTCTTTCATTGTTTCTGTCTAAACAACTTCGATTAAAGTTTACCATATAGTTGGCGGACGGAGGAATTTCTCCCTTGAATGATTTATTTGTTAAATCTGTCGGTGAAGTTGCTTAACACTTTTCATCGTTGCGCTATGCAGTCGTCTTTCACGTGGACGCCTATTGTCGATAGAGAAAGTATGCGGACACTTTTTAAGAGTTTCGAGACTTTTGAAATAACTCTTTTCAAATTAATATTAAATTAAAGTGAAATTTCAAATGGTTACAGAACAATTTTTGACGAAAAATGGCCAGCTTCGAATGACCAAATGTAAGGTTAATTTCAAAGTGCCTGTAACTTTGCGCGAAAAAATCGTAGCCGCGATTTCTTTGTCTCAAATTAAAGAGGAGACGTTGAATTTCATTTCACTGTAACTGGAATCCTCGAGAAAAATTTTAGGGAGCTCGTGCATTTTGTCAAACTTGATAATCATCAATATGACAAATGCAGTCTCGCTCTTAAAAGATTACAGTAGCAAGGGTGAAATGAATTTAAAATCCAGGAAGATTGTCTTAAAGTAGAGACTTTGAGCTTTAATCTAAAAAAAGATTCATCGTTCTACGATCATTTTTCGCGACGTTATTATCGAACAGAGATGACCAATTCTGATCCAATACTTGTTCGTCTCACAAATCTCGTGGATTTCGTCTGACAATTATTAATACGAAAAACATGGTCTAGCGGTTAAATGTTAGTTAAAAATAACAATGCCACAACTAATGCTAACAATGCCACATAAATATCGTTTGCTTATAATACAAAATCCAGAATTTATTATTTATTTCGGTAATTGCACGAAATCTTGGACAACAAAGGCGCAAAACAAGGATCCTCTTCGTTCCCAGCTTTAAACGAATCGATGCCTTTAGAAGGCCACTGCGGGTCGCAGTGAAACCACCCCAGCGGCAATTAAGCGTTTAGGATCGGTCCCGCGATGACGCATCGTTTAATTATTAACGCAGCCGGACAGATGCGAGAAGGAACGAACGAACGAACGATCGCGGGGGACGCGTAGGGATCACGCGTGATTTGCTCCACGCCTTGATACTCGATACATCTCTCTAACCCAGCGAATCGACAGCGTCCCGAAAGTGTAACGAGAACAGAGAGGGGGGGAAGGGGACAACGAACCGCGGAATGAAACCGGGCCTATAGCCGGGATCACACTCCTTCCATGAATAATGCAGGCATATGTACACGTATTCGCTGGTGGGCACCTCTTGCTCCAGATCTCCCGGCGCGCAAACTCTATTCGCGGCTCTCTGCAAGACCGCCGCACCGATCGACGACTAATCTCGTCGGCCAATCGGACCGTGCG
>NW_027581110.1:0-10591 GCF_028453695.1 Augochlora pura
GAATTGACCAAAATTCCTGACGAAGAATTTTTCAAATTCCTAACAAATTGATGTAGGAATTATAATTTGAAAATTCCATGAAACTCTGTGGTAATACAAAACGATGTAGGATAGCAATAACAGCAATAGTTTATTAATAATATCGTACAGCAACTTACTACGACTTATAACAACAACGGTGACAACTACGGCAACAATATCGACAACAGTAACAATAACAACAACGATACGTACAAGTTTGCAGAAGTACGGCTCTCCTTCGAATGCCTCGACCTTTCCCGTCGGCTCTATCACTCTTCTCAGTCTTTTTCCTTATTATCTCACCATTTTCTTTCTTTTACATATTCTCTCTCTCTCTCTCTTTCACTCTGTCTCATTCTTATTCATTCTTTCTCTTTCTTTATTTCCCTTTCACTCACTCACGCTCTATCTTTCGTTCACGCAGGACTTCGAACATTCAACAAGTGTATATGCTGACGTATTCTGAAAATCTGTCGTCTCTGTTGCCGGATTTATCGCCGGTGTTGCAGCTAATCCAACGTGTACTTGTGGTTTTGCACTCGGTCCTGTCAACGCACTTCGTGCATTATACATTGCATATTTTCCTATCTGTTGCGAATATAGAATAATCACAGTATTTATATACAACTCATCTGATTCTGCTTTCTCGTGTAATTCAATATTGACTTTTACAGCAACTTGTTTACTATCAACAGTAATTACTCCAGGAGTAATAATCGTCTTTTCGCCACTCCTCCAGATTGCAAATTCATGCTAAACTTAATTCCATCATGATGTTTAGGTTGTTTTATGATACCATTTTTGGAAATATAAAAATAATTAAAAATAGTTTCTTAAATAGCAGAGGTTATTAAAAATGAATCAATAAATTTCTAAGTAATTAAAGTAATTACTTAGAAATGTTTTCCTTTCGTTAATAATTTTAGTAGATTGAATGACACTGTAAAAATCAACATTTTATTAATATTCTTCCTTTTCGCGTATTGTAGCGCAACTTTTCACGTTATCTTCAGTCGTTCGTCACGTGTTGAAGTAATATCTACGAGTTCTTGTACACAATTGTAGTAATAATATACATAAAAATAACTTTATGTTTATGAAAACTGTGAATGGCAGTTGTCATATTTATTGCTGATATCACACGTATGTTTGACACGGGCAATTTAGATTATTATGTGTCAGATATACTTGTTTTTCTTTTGATTAATTAACTAATGGATTAAAATAATTGATTGGTTCTAGTCTAACAAGAATTAATTCCGATCATTATCTCACATAAATATTTATTCTAAAGAATTCGAGTAATACCCAACTTTGAGAGGAACAACAAAAGGAGGATATTGTTTCCCCCACATTACAAGTTCCACTCTTCTGGTGCACGCCCCGATCGAATAAAATTATATTAATTTATTCAAGTCATACCGCCCTGATCAATTCAGCGCTCCCACCTACGGACGGATTCCGCTTGTGGGAACCTATCCTGGAAATCTCCTCGTAATATGTGTTTATTAAGTGTATGGAAGCTCTTCAGGGTTTACGATGCACCTCACGACGAGACAAAATGAACGTGGATAGGAGTCCGGTCAAATTGATGCAAATTATTGTACATTAATATTCAATTCAGCTTTAAACTTCCGTCGGACGGAACACTTTGTTGCTCGATCATCGTAAAGTTTCTTTACCATGTTCATCCTCTCTGTGGATCTTTTTACACGAACCTTTCTGCTCATCTAATATGTTCGCTTCCCGCAGAATATTATCTCGTTCAGATAGTGTAAAATCACATAGTTCCATTGGATCAATCTCTGTGTTAAAAATTGAAACAGTGCCGCGTCTTTATCTTATTTGGCTCTTTATTGAACGAAACGGAAGGTCAAGCGGTTGTGGAGGAATTAACTGCTGATAGAATTTTCTTCACTGATACTTGGTTGCTTTTAGTTCGAACTTTTTGCATCGTTCCAATAAATATTTTTAATAAAATGAATTCTCAGCAACATAAGAACTTTCGGCAGGGATTATTTGAAAAAAGAGTTAAATAAAAAATTTTATTATAAAAATGAAAATAATTTAACGTTATTATGGAATGCTTTTAATGATTATTCTATATATAATATTATTTTAATTTCACTATTCTATGTTTCGCTTAGTACATCTAATATCAATCGATAAATTATAATCATTATAAAACTTATTCACATAAACTGAACATAATAATATAAAAAATATCTTTATATTTCTGATGATTATGAAATACAAGAGAACATTTATATTATGAAAAATTAATGGTTTTTTAAATTCAGCTATGATGCAATAAATTTTCTAATTAGTGACGGAAATTTTCTTTATCGATTATTTTTTTGTTTAACAAACGTATGCTGAAATCATTTCACACGTTTCGTAAGTGGATCATAATACATATAAGATTGCCTTGACATAATCAAATTTAATTTTTATTTATAAAATTGACATTATTTATATTATTATGACTAATATATAAGTATTAGGATGTTTATAGAAAATTAAATGAATTTTTAAACACCGATAGCAAAATATTATAAATTCTTCAATTTATTTCAAAACTATAAGTACATATTACGAATTTGAAAATCGTTGAAATAAATTAAAGGAGTTGTAACTTTCGCCCATCGGTTTTTCAAGTTTATTTAATTTTCTATAAGTATCCTAGTACTTGCGGAGTGGGTTGTATTAGACGCCGTTTTCACGCGCTGCATTTTTCTGTGCAAGATGCGGAAACGGCGCAGGAAGGGAGTCCCGTAAAGAAGAGATTCCGAGTAGGCTCGTATTTCATATATGAGAACCGTCTTCGATAATTTACACGTACGACAGTGCGAGGCAGTTTAGCTCGCACGGGTCGCCGTGGAAAATTTACTTGGCCGTGTCCTACGAGGGCTCGGCGTATTGTGCACAAAGCCTGCGCGATCAGAAAATAATGCGCAGGAGGCAGGATGATCTCCACATGGACGTTCCAACCAGCGCCGGAAGGAATTCTGAAAAGATCCGTTCTCCCGGCTTTCATACGGGAATACAGAAGACGCGCTCCTCCTTCCATTCATACCAGCGTCTCTGAAAAGCGGATCCTTGAGCCTCGAGAGGAGGGAACCGTCTTCATGAGACGACATAGATTCGAAGTACTCATTATCCGTCAGTGAGCGCATCTCGGATTAAGTTCCGCGGTATGCAGAGGCGCATAGAACCTCGAGAATGACCGTCGCGTCGTGAGAATTGCACCCCTTGGTCTCGTCGCTCTTCCAGATTGTCCAACGAGAATTTCTACCTTTGACAGGAAATCAATAACAAGAAATTAGTTTGTGAGTTTTCTTTCCTTTTGCGACTTCTTATGGATAAAGTCATCCTTAATTGCACTTCGACTATGGAGCTAAGAAGCTAAAAAGTTTCATGAAGCTTTTCATTCAAGAAAATTTAAATTACAAAGCAGAGCTATAAGTCATCAATTACTTTTTCCAACATTCTTTCTTCTTGCGAATCCTAATGAAAAAATAAGACATTATAGTGGATTAGCGTAAAAGTTGATGTTTAGAAATTAAATTTTCAATAATTCTGTGACCAAAATGTAAGTGACGCAGCAGTCGAAGTGTTAATAAATAGTGTAATTACAATATACTTTATCACGAAACGACGTCGGATCAATTGTTATAATTCAAATATTCGTTTATGAGTATTTATTGATTTTAATGACGTAATTAAACGAATTTAAACTTCCTAATATAATCAAATATTTTTGTTACTTGGTAATAAAATACTATTAAAATACAACAATTTGTAATAGTCGCAGTCGTTAAATATCAGAAAATTCATAAACAGATTTAAGTTGTTTTTGCTATTGTCGGATATTCTAGTTGAGGAACGAAGTTTAATTAAAACAGAAAATCTTTGCATTTAATTTTTATGAAAACATATTTCAAACACATTAGAAATGCTTTTGAAGATAATTTAGTCAAGAAACAGGAAAATGAAGAACAAACTTTGTTGAAGAATTGTTGAGATTTTATTTAATAACACAATAAATATACAATCGAAATAAAAATGCAAGTTACGGTGTTACATATCATATAATTATATTACATATATAAGATATAAAGTCAATAACAAAATGAGATTAGCATGTGTTCTTTTTATATTCATGATAAACACGTTTCGATTCATCCATACAACAATGTTTAAGAAGTATCCACAAGTAATAAACTAAGAAAGCGTCACACAAGAAGGATACAAGCACAGATTCGTCAAATATCACAGTATCTAGATCAGATAGGAAAACTATTGTCAAATGTAAATGAAACGCAAGGAGAGTGACAAAAGTTTATGACGAATGTCAAATTTGTAATGAAACATACTAACAAACGAATGAAGACTGTTATCGGTGCAAGATACCGGATACCAATGGGTAAATAAAACACCCACATAAAAGGTGCTGTAAACTTGTTTTTCTTATTATGCCATTACTTTTCGGGATATTTGTTAAGATAATCGTGGCGGCTATCTCCAACCCTCCCTAGCAAATGGGTACCTTTCTGCAGCTACCTGATTATGTACAATACCATCCCTAACCGTCCTACCGATACGAAGAGAACCTTATTGATGCGCCCTCTAGTGGAACTGGGACAAAACGCTTCCCTTTCTTTCCATCCACTCCTTCATCTCCACAAACCGTTCATGTAACTTTAACCCTTTGTGCTTCGTTGTCTCTTCTCAGGAGACATCGTGATTCTAGTATAACACTGGACATTAAAGTTTATTAGCGAGTATGGGGAATCAATTTATCACAGCTTTTTATTGTTATTACTGAGATGGACAATAGATTGAACAATATCTAAACTATTCGCAATATGAGAGGAATAAAACAGGACTGTATTGTTTCTTCTGACAGAAGAATACAAGATGGAATACGTCAAATCACTTATTATTGTAAAATACGCAGTAATCAGCATGAAATAGGGAATATTTTAAAATTGATCATACTGCACAAAATGATAAGAGACAACATTGATTTGCAAATATTCCTCGATATCTACAAATTTATATAAATCGAATATTATTATAATATCTTACTTGGTTTCGAAAGTATACTATATGTTAGAAATATTAAGCTAATTAGTCGAGACGACTGCTCTTTTCCAAGGTTCTGGGGTAAGTGCCATGCGGTCCAACACAGTCCTCTTACCAAAAAGCAATTGTGCTTTCCCCACTCCGTGGCCAGATCCTCCAAGAACAGAGTTTCATTCCTTGGCAATGCAACGACGGTTGCTTGCCTTCTCTAAACACATTTTCCATAAACAGTCAATGGCTCGACACTCGACAGCTGGGAGACCCACTGCGGTCATCAGCCGTCGCGTCGCATATCGCCAGGACTGTTTAGTCTCGCTTACTCTCCGGGCCACGCGCATCCTTGAACCCTGCCATAAATCCATCGACGGCCGACCATCGTTCAGTCGTCTCTATCCCGAATTTTCTTTAAAAAAATACGTTGCGCTAACATATATAATATAAAGGTTCATAAGTGATGGTAGATTACATCCACGATGGCGCGGAGTGCAAAGGGTTAATCCCTTGCCGTACCATTTTCTTTACAATTATTATGATTAAAATTTTGTTGACCTCACTAATTTCTTAGAAGAAAAAGAAATTTTATATTCATTGTGTACTTACATCTACTTGAATGTTTAAATATTGGCGACAAGAGAATACAATTTGTTTCCTACGAAAGGAACGGATGAACATCCATACCTAACAGCTTATTACTAAAAATCTCCATCACAAGTCTAATTTGTTTAAAGCACGGCGAGGAGTTGAAAAGGTATTTTGATTCATTTTGTTCATTTTTGTTTTGGTTGCTACTTATTAAAATACTAAAATGTATTAACTAAAAATACGAAGAAAGATCTAGGTATTTAATTCAAGATCATTATATAATATTATATGTACATACAACCAATAAAAAATACTATTTATAAGACTAATACCAAGGTTACTTTGTTCCGTTGCATAGCGTCATTCATAAATGTGGCTATCCAATTCAATGCAAGCAATTGCTGAATGAAACGAGCTAAAAATAAAACACTCGTTGACGTTATTCATTCTTATATCGCAAGGACTGATCTTCCGAATATTTCAGTTTAGAATTAGATAGGTCGATTAATTTTTTGGTTAATCAGAAATAAATAAAAGCGTCTCATTCATTCGTTCAGTTCTCCCCTATGCGATATAAGATTTTAGTTGTGATTTCGCTACAAATATTTTGCCGGTAGAATAAACGCAGAAATAAGAGAGAATGAGCGAAATAAAGGGAACAACTGCTCCTTAGATCGATTCCCGTCGATCTAGGAACAGCGTCGCGCCGGTCGAGGCTCTCTAGCCGCGCGTGCATTCAGCCACCCATAGATCCTCGATAAACCTATTAACCGTGGCCAGACTCTCGTTAAGAGTCATTAGAAAGTGGACTCGTTGCTGTTAATGAAATAATCGATAAATACGCGGCGGTTTTATCCGGATCGCTGATAAATCCACATTGCGTCACTGCACCGGCGAGAACTTTATCGGCGGCGACTGGGCATATTTCCGTTCGTGAAAATTAACATACGCGCAGCGAAAAGCGGATTACTTAACAGGATTTATGCCCGCGTCTCTGCTGAAAATGAACCGCGCGGAATGCAGGGGAGGCCGGTCGGTTCACGCCGCGATCCATAGATCCTAGCTCTGGTTGAACGTGTCCGGCTGGTTCCGAGCACGCCTGTTACTCGAAATTAATATGCATAAAACGAAATTGTTGCTCGTGCACAATTACGCGCACGCTCCGGGGGATTAACGCATGCCTGGCCTTAAGTCGAATCAGGCCGCGCTTCGTGCTTGCTCAACTTATTGTGTTTCGGACGGTCGACATGCGTTGCGGACCCGCTCCATTTTGTTCGATTTGGTTTACAACATTGTTACGACGATAATGTGCTTGTGAAAGCGTTACCGGCAGATTTATGCGCTGGCAAAGCTCGGGTGAACGACCTAGGTTCGGTGCGATGCTGACAACTTCAACTTTGCCGGTAGGGTGATGGAGCCGGTTACTGTGAGCTTGACCATTTGATATGCATTTGGTTTGTTTTTAAGCGTAATTCATTTTGTATTTATGGAACAAGACGTATCAAGTTTTTGTATGTCACAAGTTTAATATCTCTTGTTCGATCACGGCCGAAAACAATACAAAGGCACAGCAGCTGCTTACCCCACAGTAACCGGCACCACCATCCAACTACACTCGATTTCATAAGTTTCATTGCATTTTTATTTTACTTTAGAGTAAGTTTTTAACTTTTCCAATTGGACAGAACATTTTAGATAGGGTTTCAAAATATGTAATCTGATTGACAATTACAAACCGTTTGTTATTATAACTAATCTATAAGGATTTATAGAGATCGTTGTTTTTAAACATTTTTCAAACTAATCTAATTATTTAATTTTTGTAAATTTCGGGCGCCGACTCACAGAGAAAATCGTGAATATCGGCAACGGCGCCAACGTGTTAACTGTGATATAAAGCATTTCTTCTGCGAGTCAATATCTTGTTTAAATTGCTAAACAGTAATTTTCAATCAAATCTAAATTGTCCAGTACACATGAATTTTGTCTTTATAGATATGTATGTAGGAAAATCATTGTAGAGCAATCAGCGATTTGTAAAAACTGTGGCATTGAATAAGAAAAGAATTTTATTAGAATGGTGTTTTTATGATTATTATTAAGTTAATAATATTACCGTGTAATTTTTTTTATCAAAGTACGAAAATGAAGAAGATAAATTTTTTTATTATTATTCCTATTGAGGTAAATCTTTCTTTCCTACATTTATTTATATACGTTTTGAATTGAATTAACAATCTGATTAATGTACCAATGCACGAATAAATATATTGCTTAAACTATCTATATTTAACTGACAGTTTTGGCAACTATTTGCATTTAAACACAAAGTTGTCAAAAGACACCTTTCGGTTGATATAGGTATACATACAATCATGGTAGAAATAAGTAAAAAAAAGCAGTAGAATGCAAAAGTAAATAGAGAAACACAAAGTTTGCAGTATTTGTAAGACTATTTCGAGACAGATGGAAACCTGTGCGGAAGAATTTCAGGTATCACGACCCAAAGAACCGTCTGAGAGTCTGGATTCCCAGCGTTCGATTCTTCCTCGGCGATCACGAGCGCAGCTCTAGATCCGACACCAAATCGATTTCAATATCTATAAAGATCTCTGTTCCCAACGTCCGCCAGTCGTTTCGGAGGCGGAGATGTTTCCCACCGTCGCGTCTCGATGCACTCTACGACGCTCGATCGGGATCGAGGGGATCTATTGGTGTTACTTAAGCCGCAATTTCATGATCGTTACAATGCTTCACGGAGGACGGTGCAATCGCCGAGAAACGGAGCAGGAGCGATACAACGTTGCGATATACGTGTATATTATATTGTATGGTGCATGCATGCCACGTGCAACTTGCGACCATAAATATCCGGACATGTAACAAATTCGTAGAAATTGTGCTGGAACAACGTGACGGTCTCGAAATAAAAGTAATGTCTATTGAACGTGCAGGTGTCGCTCACGGATCGTTCTGCAAAATACAATGGTTTTACCATAGCTGCAACTTGAAACTAACATGACTGAATAAGAATGAAAATCGTTGAAATAAAATTAAATAAAATGAAATAAATTAATGCAGAAAATGAAGAGAAGGCACGGTTTTCGGAGAAATTCTACAAATTGAAAAGTCTTTTAATACGTTGGTTTTATTTGTTAATGAGTCGAACAGGGATTTGGAGATTGAAGATTTCATTTGGAATCAAGATTCTACTAAGTCTTCCTCAAGTAAAAAATTATTGCTGTACTGTAAATTTTATGCATTTATAATAAAAAAAAGTATGTAACAATATTTTTAAATTCACTTAATAATTTTTGTAATAAATATAGTCAGTATAGTTTTAAGTATAAAGTACTTTTAGTGCGAAATGATAAATTATCATAAATAATTACAATTACTACAGTTTATAAATTAAACGAAATTAAATATGATTTAATAATATTAAATCAACGTAGCAAAAAGTTGACATACACCACTTTTGCTTCAAGGAGCTCAAAGGTTTCAAATGATTATGAAAAATAATAGATGCGTACGTAGCTTATGTATTCTGCAATTAGTATAGACAATTTCTATTTTGCATAAAAATCCACATTCTAGTTACGACATTTCGCGCCCCAATTTACTATCGTGTGAAAACAAATCATTAAGTAGACGTTTAGCTGAACATTCGATTCAGATAGCTCTATAGTTTGTTTTTATTGCCGATCTCACCTGGCACTAATAATACTGTTCACACCTTGCCTATTTCATAGGTAATGTTAAGCTTATGAATTCTTATGAATCCTTTTTAAAACCTTCTAACAGCTTATGAATCTGAAATTTGTGAGAGAGTTCCGAAGTCGTCTAATTGATTGCTAATCCTACTTTCAAACACGTGGCTATTAAAGTATATGCGAATATGGATGAATTATAGTCGTAGAAATTAATTTCAGCGATTTATTGCACCGGCTTGCGATAAATTGAATCGAGTGTTACCTCATAAAGTTTCTAATACTCGGTGTACAATATTTTTACACGTACCCGCTAAATTGTTGTTCTTGTTTGATAGTGTTCGCTGATAAGGATGCCGAAAGTTTCTAATCCGTCGTTCGAACGGATCGAACGCGATCTAGATCAGTCGAGCGACGGCTATCGTTCGATCTTAGGAAGTTCGATCAGCTTTTGAAACGGCGTTCGTGGAAAACAGTACAGAACTTCCGTTCTACTGAATCGATTGACAACAAGTAGGTGGTTTTAAATGGCAAGTTGATGGCAGGCTCGGGAATACTGTTACGTATGAAATTACTGTTTTGAGGAATCGTAAAGAGAGTATGAGCGCAGGATATAGTGCGTGACAGGTGTAATATTCCGTGCCGTCTCTACACGGGAATATTTTCACGCGAAAATATGATTTAGTGTAGCGTCGGTGAAACACTCGGGGGAGCCCGCTATACGGAAGTAGTTAATTATGCTTTTATGTGGGCTATAATTTCGTCGAATTCTTCTTCGGTGTTCCTTCCTGACGCTGGGAAGTCATTTCTGGCAAATGCTAATACTCACCGGTGTACAGTGAACCAACACCCAACTCTACCTGAGGAAAATGATATTTACGTTTACGTTAACTTAATGTATTATGTATATTTTACATTGTGCATAATACTACTTTTATTGTTAGAAAAGTTTGAACAGTTTCACTTTAATTCGAAAATAGGTAAAAATGAATTAAGTTTGCATTAATACATTTCGTTTCTTTAAATACTACTTTTCAAGTATGCGAAGGAGACATAACGATTCTTCGGAACACGTTTTACGTTTGTACAAGATTTTAGGTGTTTTACCGAACAATAATTTTATGACAAAATTACTTTTGTAATTAATTTTATTAGAATCTCGTATAAAATGTGTATCTCTTTTACTATTT
>NW_027581111.1:0-4866 GCF_028453695.1 Augochlora pura
GCATATTTTTCTTTTTTTTAATATATTAGAATTAATAATAACTTGCATCTAGTATAGATGCACCTTGACGAGCTTCTTTAATAGAAGCATATTTTTCTTCCTTTTAACATAGTGGAATTAATAAAAATTTTCATTTTATATAGATATACCTTGACAAGTTTCTTTAATAGAAGCATATTTTTCTTTCTTTTAACATAGCAGAATTAATAATAATTTTCATATTATATAGATGTACCTTGACAAGCTTCTTTAATAGAAGCATATTTTTTTCCCCGTTTACATAGTAAAATTAGTAATAATTTTCATTTTATATAGATTCACAAGTTTCTTTAATAGAAGCAAATTTTTCTCTTACTAGTTTTAGTATTAACAATAAAATAATAAATTAATAATTTATAATTGACGATCTATAATATAATAAACCAATGTTTATTATATTTATTATATATTTATAATTTTACATATTATATATATGACAATATTATATTATTTTCGTATATTATTTCATAAATTTCGCAATCAGTAACAACTGATCGCCAATATTCGCGCGCCATCATTTATTATTCCATTTTTATACACCGATAACGATAAATCACGACAAGAAACAATGGCTTGCTGTACGTTATGTCATAATTGCAACAGAACCTCGGTAATTGCACCTTCGACACCGTCACATGATTCCCTTCGTTGTAGCCGAAATACGTCGACGGCAGTCGCGTAATTACAGGAAACACGTGGCAAAGGGTACCCACATTGTCTTACATAGTTGCATCGGTAGCATACAGTGGAGATGAGCGATTCCGCACAGTTGATTGATCGCCCCGATAATTCGAGGAACTTGGTCACTCGATGCTTTCACTTCTCGCGCAACTATCGAGATTCTACCGACGCAACAGATGAAATTCCTCCCGAACACCAATAATGTTCAATATTCAAAATGATTAGTTCACTTCCATAACTATATGAAAATAAAGCGTTATTTCACCTATATCTCACACATTATTGTTAAACTGCGAAATAAAAATTGCTCAGATAAATTACACGATTCTATTTCCTCTTAGTAAATTAAATTACCTTTTCATTAAATTATTTCGTCTAATCTATTAATTTTTTAAAAGCTGCTAATAGTGATATTATAAATATATATTTGAATAATTCTTATTAAATCTAATGTACTGACACTGATATATAGGCATTTATAAATATCCTAAATTTGTCTTTAAATCGCAGGTACACATATTTACCATAAATCTGCCAAAATTCGCTGACTACCAATTATTTATTTTTTACATGTAAATGCGGCATAAAAATGGCGCACACGAATCGGCAGCGCAAAATAGCCGAGATTTCGAATCGTTCGAAATCCTGAGCCGAAACTACGGCAACACGGAATGCCCGGGGTCTCTCGTTCGCGTGATTGGGCCGCGGTGCAAAGGCAAATTTCATTTCCGAACTGGCGGCAGAAGTATCGCCGGCTGATTCTACGCAATTTGGATCCCTAAACCTGTTCACGGCGTGGCTCGAGTGTCGCGGAAATCGTCGAGTGTCTGCAGGGTCCGGGATCCCAAAGCCCCGGGGCGAGGAAACCGCAAGGCATTACAAAGAACGCGCCGTGAGGAAAATGAAAGAACGTTTCCTTCGAGACGGTATTGAAGAGCCGAGAGTGACGGTTCGAAGGAATCTACCTAATCCCGGCCAGGTGCAAAGAATTGCGGCTTCAAGCCGGGATCAAAGCCGCGCCGGTATTTTCGACGAATTCCACGGAGTCTTTCAAACCACCGCGCTGACAATAGGAATGGGGTGAAGACTGTTGCAATAAGACGCGGCAGACGTATTAGAATGTAATACAAGGGGATATTCTATCTTGTCAAGCTTGCAGATGCAAGATTTCCAGTTGCTTTTTAATATGTAGAATAAGAGATTTTATGTTAACTTTCATGGAGTTTTGGATTATTTCTGTTATAGAATTTTGTACAAAATCTTTATTTTGTAATTCGCTGTGAGGCATTTATTTTATATTAATGATGTAAATAATTGAAAATGAGTTTTCAAGCTTTATGAAATAATCTCGTGGCAGAATTTAATTTTCAAGCTAGCGATTTTAATTTTATTCGCAATTTTTAACCAGCTATAAATTTCAATAAATTTTATTTCTAGTCATTTGATTTATATTTAAGTTCTATGTATTTCACAGAATATCTTATAATAATATTAAACCTTTTTCAGGTTGAAAAATTTTTTCAATTTTTAATCTAGAATTATCCCAAATAATTAATCAACCACATTAACCTTAACCAATCAGTAAATTTCAATAAAATTATAATTCTATTCATCTGATCTGTATCCAACTTCTACACATTTCACAAAATCTCCAACATGTCTCATAATATCCTGCACGTGACTTAAGTTCTTGGCGTGAAATCGTCGAAATCGTATCTATAATTATACGTCGAGAAATAATAAGGAGTTCGCAGTGCCACGTATCACAGAGTCCCGGTACACGTCTCCAGCTCCCATGTACTCGCGATATTGAGAGTTTCGAAGCCACATTCGTGGAGCACAACTTACGGGAGAGGAGGAGTTTCACCTCCGGTCAAGTTCCATGTGGTTCGGGGTTGTAGTCGAAACTGTTAAACTCCGCGCAGGTGCGAAAAGTTGCGCTACATATGAGGTTCGGAAGCCAAGGCAGTGTTTCCGACAATTCCTCGAAATCTGCCAAAACGGATTTAGGATAACATAAGCCCCTGCGGCAGTAATACGTGGAAAATGCGTCGGAATGTTGTACGACACGTGGAGACCAAACACGATCGTTCAAATAAATTATTATAGTTTTTATTAAGAACGAAGAACGATATGTACTGGCTGTTATTTTTGATAGAATTAATAATAGAAATATTGCTGTTACTATTAAAGTTTGATGATTAACGTATGGGAAAATAATTTCAAGAATTATTGAATGATTATTGAATGATTATTGAATAAAACAAATGGCACGAAATATTCGATGTCGTTTTGTTTAGACATTGAAGACTATATTATATAATTATTTTTCTTTGATATATATTAAATTATATCCTATCAATATACTAAATTTGATATTAGCGTTGTTCTTGTATATAGTTATTACACACTATATATTCTAGTAACATATAACGTAGTAAACTGTATAACACGGTAATAGACTATGTGACAATAAGCTATATAACACTAATCATTATAAAGATAGACCTCTGTCCTATTAAATGAAGTACTCTTTGCCAAAAGTTGCAATTAACCCTAGGATAATATCACTATCATTCCATACCATACCAAAATACAAGTATCTACCGTGGTCAAAAACAATGACCACCCAAACTCGCACCTGATTGGCCGAATCACCGTTCCGGAACGGTCACCGAAGCGTGAACCGTGACCGCGGGGTATATATACTCCCAAATTTTGACAAACGGATCATTCGACTCCTTGTATCTACACAGGCAACATGGAGAACTTCAGGTCCTTTCTTGGCGTGATCGGAGTGCTCGACTCTTCCAAGGTGGATTTTGTTTCTGAACTGCCGCCGGAAGTGTCGCAGCTGATTCTGCGCAAGTTGGATCCTCGGTCTCTGCTTTGCGCTGCCAGAGTGTCGGGTAAGTGGTTGAACGTCTGCAAGGCTGATCCTGTCCTGAGACGAACCGCGAGACGCTACAAGCAGAGCATAGCGCAGAGAAGGAGGGAACGTTTTCCTGCGGCAGCTGCTCGAGTGCCGAACAAGACGGTACGGAGGGCAGTTCCGATTCCTGCACAGGTTAGGATTCTTGCACCTTGTGCACTACCTCGGCCATGTTTGATGAGTTCGACGCGTGGTAGAGCCATTAGAGTCTAGTGTTTTGTGTTAATAAAGTATTTAATTTGACCTGCTTCCTCAAGCTAATAATTATCTTTTAGTTAAGTAAGTTTTAGTTTTGTTAGGTATCTTGACGAGCTTCTTTGGTGGGAGCATAATTTTCTTCCTTTTAATATGGTAGGATTAATAATGACTTGCATTTTTATGAATGCATTTTGACTAGCTTCTTTGGTAGGAGCATATTTTTCTTTTTTTTAATATATTAGAATTAATAATAACTTGCATCTAGTATAGATGCACCTTGACGAGCTTCTTTAATAGAAGCATATTTTTCTTCCTTTTAACATAGTGGAATTAATAAAAATTTTCATTTTATATAGATATACCTTGACAAGTTTCTTTAATAGAAGCATATTTTTCTTTCTTTTAACATAGCAGAATTAATAATAATTTTCATATTATATAGATGTACCTTGACAAGCTTCTTTAATAGAAGCATATTTTTTTCCCCGTTTACATAGTAAAATTAGTAATAATTTTCATTTTATATAGATTCACAAGTTTCTTTAATAGAAGCAAATTTTTCTCTTACTAGTTTTAGTATTAACAATAAAATAATAAATTAATAATTTATAATTGACGATCTATAATATAATAAACCAATGTTTATTATATTTATTATATATTTATAATTTTACATATTATATATATGACAATATTATATTATTTTCGTATATTATTTCATAAATTTCGCAATCAGTAACAACTGATCGCCAATATTCGCGCGCCATCATTTATTATTCCATTTTTATACACCGATAACGATAAATCACGACAAGAAACAATGGCTTGCTGTACGTTATGTCATAATTGCAACAGAACCTCGGTAATTGCACCTTCGACACCGTCACATGATTCCCTTCGTTGTAGCCGAAATACGTCGACGGCAGTCGCGTAATTACAGGAAACACGTGGCAAAGGGTACCCACATTGTCTTACATAGTTGCATCGGTAGCATACAGTGGAGATGAGCGATTCCG
>NW_027581112.1:0-4862 GCF_028453695.1 Augochlora pura
CCAAGGTAACCAGGAAGGGAAAGGAGGAGGATATTGAGGATCCTGGGATGGAGAGTAACAGCAGGCTTAGAGCGGGGGAAGCTACAAATAAGGGGGACAACATAAGGCTAACCCCCACCCCACGTAGCGCTAAGGAGGCGAATACAACCGCGGAAAACTCTCCCTTCTTACCGCGGACTAGCTTAGCAAGAACCCCCCCATCGAAGATGAAGGCGAAATCGACCAGCGACCTGGTACCCTTCGGCATGGAGGATAAAGGGCCCATTGAGATACTGTCCTCTGACTCTGGCGGTGGCTCTACACCCCCGCTGGGGAAGAAGATATATAAAAAAAGGAAGAGGAGCCCGAAAAAGGATCTTCTCACAGACAGCGCTGAATTCAAGTCCCCACCGGTGACCTCAGGAGATACCCTTTTCCAGTGTGCGAAAAAAGTCGGGATCGCTACAAAAACCCTCCAGAACCATATGAGGTCAACAGGCGATTCGACGATGGAGACCAGCAGATTTTTGACCGCACTGATAAGAGAGGTTAACGTGATGCAAAGGGCTGTCAAAGGACTTAACATGAAGGATCGTATGTTTCCGGTCGCAGCCATGGTGGATAGTCCCAGCCAAACAGATGAGTGCGAGAAGACGGCCACCGACGCACCAAATACGGTGGAGTGTGGGTCCCAGACCGACCCAGGAGCGGTGGACAAGCGTGATGTAGCGACTCAGACGGTAGAAGTCGACCTCGTTGACCTAAAGGAGTTGAAGAAATGGAGTGATCAAGGCCAAAGGTGGGAGGACCTAAAACCACTGATGGGACGGCGATGGGACGCCGAAGCCGTCCCTGAAGTAAAGAATGTCCCTAACGGGCTGTCCAAGCAACAGGCTTGGGAGGATACAGCCTATTTTATTCCGGCTGACCTGGAACCTGACGATCCTCAAAATTTAGAGATCCTCAAGAAACTTCCGGGGGTTGATGAACTTAAGGATCGAGGAATGGAGGTTGGTGAAGCAACCTATCTAACGACTAGCGCCACCGTGCCGAACAAGGAGGGAGAGCGTACCACCAAGGAGAGGTACGTTTTCTTGGTGGCGGATAGGCGGTCCCATGACTCTCAAAGTGACCTTGAAAACACCTTCAAGGGAGTAAAAGCTTTAAGAGACCTCCTCTTAGTGACCGGGAGGAAGGCCATAAATATCCCAGCACACCCAGGCGTTCTAACTAGCGACCTTTGTAGAATGATGGCTGCGTTGCTACAGGGAACGGGCATAGAAATAACGGTTTGGTCCCCGAAGGGAGGAAATAGCGGGGTCAGAGACCGCAAGGTGAGGGTGTCCCAGGGTCGAAACGAGACCATAGTAGTCCGCTGCGAAGGCCAAACGTACGCCGAAATGCTGCGTGCCCTGCGCAATAATATAGATGTAGAAAAAGAGGGCGAGGGTGTGACCGGTGTCAGATCCACAGAGAGGGGGGACTTGGCGATTACGGTCAAGTCAGCCCCGGGGAGAGTTGAAGCCTTAAGGGACCTAGTAAACGAAAGGGTCAGCGGGGCCAAGGCGGTGGTCCAGATCAAACGCCAGAGCATGAAAACCCTTCATCTGAAGGACCTGACTATGGAGACCACAGCCAAAGAGATTGTGGCTGCGATTACGCGGGAGCTCCCGGGGGTTGGAGAAGGTGCGGTGCAAGTGAGGGCACTAAGGCCAGCGTATGGGCACAGGATGAATGCGACCCTAATCACTAGTGCGGAGGTTGCCAGCCGTCTAATGAGAAAAAATAGGATCCAGATTGGATGGGCAGAGTGCCGCGTGAGAGAAAGAGAAGAGGTGGCCCAGTGCTACAGGTGCAGAGGGCACGGTCACCTGGCAAGGGTCTGCGATGGGCCTGATAGGTCGCAAAAATGTAGGAGGTGTGGTGAGGACGACCACCTTGCAGTAAATTGCAAGGCGGTTGAAGAAAAATGCATGATATGCCTAGCCACCGGGCATAGTGACGGTGGACCAAGATGCCCGGCCTTCAGAAGGGCGTTAGAGGAGGCAAAGTCAGCCAGACAACGGAAGGCTGGAAGTTTAAAGGAGGGACGCAAGGAGACCCTTAAAGCGGGAAAGAGTGGGGGCGGTGATCATCCCCTGCCGAATATCGAAGTTCCCACCACCAAACTTCCGGTGAATACGGTCACTGCGACCTCGGCTACTCCGACTGATTCGAATACAGGCCCCGGCGCACCTCGAGCTGCACGAAGACGACGGACAGGCAAGGGTAAAAGATCCCCGGAGGTTGAGGCGGTAACCAGCCAGCTGCAAGAGGGTCCGGCCATGGAGCTCTCTAGTCCTGGACTCCCTGAAGAGGTGAGAAGGAGCGAACAAATCAGTAAAACCACCAATGGTTCGTAAAGACCCTAAAAAAACGCACAAGAGGACTAGAGGGCGCGCAAACGGGAAAAGGCGACCAGGCAGCAATGGCGGTAGAACCCTGCTCCCACTTGGATGTTCTCGTAAATGGAGAATACTCCAAATAAACCTGAACGGCTGTCGAATGGCTCAGGAGCTAATGACACAGACGTCCGTGGAGTTGGGGGCGGATGTTGTCATAATTTCGGAACCTTGGAAGATCCTCCCCTATTGGCACGCGGATCCCTTAGGTAAAGCCGCGGTTTGGATTACCGAACGAGGAATAAAGGCCAACACCAAGATCAAGGCTGTGGGATATAGGGAGGGAGCAGTGGCGGTAGAGCTCGACGAGGTTATTATAGTGAGCTGCTATTACTCCCCAAATATCACCTATAGAATGTTCGAGGAGAGATTGGAGGATCTCCACGACCTATTAAAGGACTGCGACCTTGATCGTACCCTCGTAATAGGGGACTTTAACGCCAAGTCCCCGGCGTGGGGCTCCAATAGGAGCGATAATAGGGGTCTCGCGACAATGACATTGGCGGGAAGCTGCAACCTTGTTCCCCTGTTATGCGAAGGGGAGTATTCCTTTAGGAGAAATGGGAGGTACTCCTTAATAGACTTAGCCTTAAGCGGCAAGGACATCCTGGCCCGATGGGACAGGAGCAAAATATTGGACATGGACACGGCCTCGGATCACTGTTATATTATCCACGACTTCGGGACAGCGAAATTGCAGAGACATAAAGTCAATTACCGGGCAAATAAGAAGGTGAATCTAGAGCGTCTCAAAAAGAGCTACGAACAGACGATGAGATATGCCAACCCCATGATGATTTCCACAAGGGCGGATATAGACGCTTACGTGGATCTCGTAGGGGAGCTAGTTGAAGAGGCCACTGTAGACGTCAATCCTGCTTCCACCCCCAGACGCCCTGTCTGGTGGTGGAACCAGGAAATCGCGGATGCGAGGAAGTTAATAATCGCTTCCCGAAGACGGCTACAGAGGGCCAGAGTAACTGGACGGGCGAATATGATCGAAGTCAGGCTAGCCACCTACAAGACACTTCGGAGTGACCTGAAAAACCTGATTGTCCAGGCCAAAAGGATGTCCTGGAAAAAGATGATAGATGGGGTTGGAGCCGACGTGTGGGGCAAGCCCTATAGGTGGGTTTTGGGCACCATAAACGGAAGACCTCCCCCCACTAAGATTGGACATGACGAACTAGATGAGGTCCTAGCAAGTTTATTTGTCACGACCCCAGAGGTAGATAGTCCACCAGAGACGGCGTGTCCTACGGACCAACCGGAGCTGATAGAGGACACCGATATCTCATTCAACCACGAAGAGGTTCGAGCGGCCGTCCTGAAGGTGAAGAAGAAAGCGACGGGACCAGACGGGATCACGGCTTCCGTGGTTTGGGCTTTAGGGGAATTTGCGGTCGAGCATTTATGTCACATCTTTAACAGATGCCTAGACCTGGCTTATTTTCCCCGAGCGTGGAAGAGGGGCCGTTTGGTCCTCATTCCAAAGAAGCCTGGCCCTGATGGAAAACAGGCGTGGAGGCCGCTGTGCCTCTTGTCGAATTTAGCGAAGTCACTGGAATATTCCATCAAGGACAAATTGATGAAAAGAGTAGTCTATGCTAAAAATCAATTCGGCTTCGTTAGGGGTAAATGCACAGTCGACGCCATGAAGTGCCTTCTCGACTTCTGGGACTCCGCCAGGAGGCGAAGGCATTTTTGTATTATGGTGGCGTTAGACGTTCGCAATGCGTTTAATACCGTCAGGTGGAGGCGCATAATATCAGCCCTTCAGGAACGGGAAATACCAAAGAGGCTACTAGGGCTAATCCGAAACTACTTGGCCGATCGGTTCGTGGTAGTCAGCAGCGAAGAAGGGACCGGGGACGTGGAGGTGTACGCGGGTGTTCCTCAGGGATCGGTCTTAGGACCATCCCTGTGGAACATTCAATACGACAGCCTACTGAAGACACCATTACCTAAAAACTGTACTCTGATAGGTTTTGCAGACGATGTGGCGCTGCTGGCTAGTGCACCCACGGCTGACGGGGTCACGAAGATGGCAACAGAGACTCTAGAAGAAATAAGAAAATGGTATGAACACAATGACCTTGAGCTGGCGGCCCACAAGTCGGAGCTCATCCATCTGACAGGGCAGAAGTATACCACCATTTCAGAAATTGCTCTAGGGGGTGATAAGCTGATAGCAAGCAGGCGGATTAAATACCTGGGTTTACATCTCGAAGGTAACCGCAGATTTAAGGCTCACCTGGAGGAGTCATGCTATAAAGCTGTGAGACTGGCGGGCGCCTTATCGAGAATCCTCCCGAACACCAGGGGGTGCGGATACGAGGCTCGACTCCTGTACTACAGGGTGGTCGAGAGCCTTATCATGTACGCATCCCCTGTATGGGCACCGGCGGCCACCTCCGGAAAGAACAGAAAGAGCCTGAACAG
>NW_027581113.1:0-4861 GCF_028453695.1 Augochlora pura
ATTAGATTTCGCGGTTTTCCGCCATTTTTCCACCTTTAGCGGCTTCCCCTAAAATTTTGAAAAAAATATGGCTTATTTTGGACATCAAGCCGGATATTATGGAATTTTTTCAGATTTTTCAGTTGCAAGCTGTGACTATCAAAAATGAAAAACCCCAAAAAAATCGGAAAGTTGAAGATTTCTCCAAGAATTAATATATGCAAAACGATTTCATTAATTCCCTGACAAGGTACTATCACGGCTTGTGTACTCAATTTTTCTTAGATTTTTTGTTCGCCTGCAACATTGTCAAAAAAAATGAAAACCCAATGTGTCGATGTTTTTTGCTGTCAGAATGAAGCTACTACTTTTTTTAGTTAACCGCGAGTGTGGATTAAGTAATTTCAAACCTTATGGCATCGAAAGAAATAATTTTTTAACCCTGAAAATGCGAATTAAGGGAGAAAAAGAATTGTAACGAGCGCAATGTATGCCAAAATGTTTCCGCTCATTATAACTCAATCCGTTAGCGCATTCGCAAATCAACCCTCGAATGGTCAACATCGATCCTCGAGCGCGCCTAAGTTCAACCCTCGCGGTCAAAAAAAGGAAAAGTGCTTGTGACGATGAAGCGTGATAAACGCAAGTGCAAGTGAACGAATACACGAAAGCTAAAACAAATAATCCAGAACAATTACCAAATAGTTATTAAAGAGTGGAAATAGACTAATCTAATACAATCGAAGTGCCGGAAAAAATAGTCAAGAAGAAATGTGGAAAACTATCGACGTACCGCCTAACATAGAATGAGCAAGCTGAAACAGATAGACAAAAAAAACAGGCAATCCATTACTGTACGGGACTCGTGGTTAATCTTTTGATTTACTGTCCAATGAATTAATAAAGGAAATAGTGAAACAAGAGAGATCAGGGGCTCTGAATCAAAGAGATGTGACGAAAACAACGAAAAGCATCCAAGGCGCACATAAAAGGAAAAACTCAGCGTCGCCACTAACGATGCCGAAATAAAAAAAAAAATATAAACGAGAAACCAGCATCCAAATACACCAACAGTTCCTCTATGGAATCCTTCGCCTCAACTTCAATGGACCACGATCCAGCAATAAATCTACACGAAGTAATTAAACAGCTACAAATTAGTAATGGGGAGCTGAAGACACAAATTGAAAAATTAACAGCTGACAACAAGTCTCAATTAATACTAATAAGCGATCTCCAAAATAAAAATAAAAGACTACAAAAAAGACGCTTCGGAAAGAAACAAAGAAGAACACAGCAACGGGAAACAAGGCGACTCCAAGCAGTCCGAAACAACGTACCTGAAGCCCATTACCGCGAGGCCCGCGGTCATCAGTACGAAGCTCGGACCCGCAACTTACCTGCCAGCAGCGCAACCTGAATCAGCCCCAAGAAACACACCAAATCATCACCCAGCCCAAACCGGAGACACCAACAGCAAAAACGAACAACCACAACCTCTACAGCGCAATATTCCAGTAAGGAAAACAAAGCCCCCCCCCCCCCCCCCCCCCCGAATAATAATAACAGATCAATCGGCACAAGCAACCATAAATTTAATCCCGAAACAACTCACCTGCAAACTAAACGGTAACTTCCACACACAAACAAATACCAAAGACAAACATACCTTATACGTGGAAGATCAAATTGATTACCAGGAGATCCTAAAATTGCTTAAACAAAAAGACATAAAATATTTCACCTACACCCCAAAATATGAAAAGGAACACATCGTGTTATTAAAAAATCTAGTAGGCAACTACGAGGAGAACGTAATACTAGATGAATTAGTAAACAAAAGAATCGACGATTTATCATTTACAAAAGTGAATAGATTCCGCACTAGAAAATCAATAGAAACTAAAACTGAACTCCAAATTTTCGCGGTCCACCTCTCTCCCAGCAGTAACGTCAACAATCTAAACAAAATAAACAAACTATTACACCAAACTGTCCACTGGGAAAAACTACGTACAAATAAAACCGTCCAGTGCTGGAACTGCCAGGATCTGGGTCACTCCTCAAATAATTGTAATTTGCCCTATAAATGCGTCAAATGTGCCGAAATCCATGAACCAGGAAAGTGCACAATTGACAATTCGATACCCGAGAAACTAGAACAGAACAAAATCCAACTAAAATTCGCGCTATACGGAAATAACGGTCACCCTGCCTTCTACAGAAGATGTCCAATACATATATCCAAACAAAAAGATAATAAATTAAATATAAGAAATATTAAAATAACAAGGGACAACAAAATAAACCGAATAATTAAAATAGTTGACCCAAAAATCAGCTACAGTCAAATAGCAAAACAAAATAGAACCTCACCAACAAAATCCACTGAAAGTCCATCACACCAAGTCATACCTCTCAACATACCCCTACCTCCTCAAGGTATCCCTCCTTCCAACGAACTTCAAACCACCCAGTCAATAATAAACAACATAGGCACACAAATCAGTCACTTAGCTAAAATAACAGAAGTTAATTCCCAAAAAATAAACCAATTATTCTTCATTGTTCAAAACCTGGTACCCCACCTCCAAAATGCCTAAAGAAAACTCAGTAACACCAATGAAAATATCAATAGTAGCAATAAACACCAATCCAATAGTGTCAATGCAAAAACGAGATAGTGTCCAACAACTAATCAAAAAAACATCATCCGATCTTGTCCTCATAAGCGAAACCAAATTAAATAGTAAACACAAATTGCAATTTGAAAACTACGAAACCGTCAGGACCGATAGACCAAATTCCAAGCAGGGGGGAGGAACGGCCATCCTAATAAAAAATAAAATAAAACATAAAATAATCTACCCAAACAACATCAGAAACCCCCAGTCCCTTGAATCCACAATAATAGAGATCAACATTAATAACCACGAGAAACTGATAATAATAGCAGTATACGCAGCCGGAAACCATAATATGAATTTCATTCCAGAACTGGACTCACTATTTAATGAACTAAAACTAGACTCCCCAAATAACTATTATATCTTAGCAGGTGACCTTAACAGCCGACACACTAAACGGAAAAATACAAAAAACAACCCCCGCGGCAAGGCGCTTAACAAGTGGATAGAGAACAATAACATCAAATTTAAAACCGTAACATACAATTCATACTACCCATCCTATCCCAAAGCGAACTCATACATAGACATATGCCTCTGCGACACAAGAATAAAGCTACATAATCTACGCAACAACGAACTAATGATCCTACCATTCGACAGTGACCACGACGCACTAATAATTGCAGCTTCCTTGGACAAACTCAGATCACTTGAACCGAACTCCCCAAACATAAAATACAGATTCGACAAAACTAACTGGAACAAGTTCCAAACAACCGCCACACATATTATAAAGGACTTTAACTTGCCACACGACAGGAACCTATCAAATAACGAGATAGATACAGCATTCGAGACACTACAGACGGCGATCACCACTACAATAGAGCGCATCGTTCCACGGAATAAAACGTTCAATACATTACAAACACTTACAAGCAATAAATTGACCGAACTACGCAAACATAAAAACTTCCTTATCACACACATTCACAAAACAAGAAATATAAACAAAAAAATAGTTACCACAAAAATCTTCCTTCTAAACACACTACTCAATAAAGTGAGAAAAGAAATCACACAAGAGTACAATAAATTACAAAATAACTTCTGGGAAAGCAAAATAAAATCAATCCGTCCAAACAGTCCAGACTAAAAAAGGTCAACAAACTCTTCACAGGCAAAGGGCTAGCTCCAATAGAAACTCTAAAAGTGGAAGCTCATAACCTGCCCCTCCTCGACAGACCAAACAACAGAACCAAACACCCTACCACCACAAACAACAATAACACAATTCAAATTTCAAACCCCATCGATAAACTCAATATATTGGGCGCGCAATTCGAAACGACCCACAATTCAAATATCAACCTATACAACAAACGCTTCAACGACATAGTCACATACGAAACATCCCAAATCAAAAAACAAATCGACATAGATTCAAATCAACAAAGCACCCTCGCCAACTTCTCGTCCCAAAAATCCCGCGTTCAACCTCGATCCCAAATTAAATTCTGACTATTTCATTAACCAATCGATCCAAGTAGAGATAATAAAAAAAACCAACAACAAAAAATCCTCAAGCTTCGATGGCATCCCCAACATAGTGATTAAAAATCTCCCGGGTAAATTCATCTACCTGCACACAATCCTGTACAACAACGCCCTAAATAACTCTTACTTCCCCGCCAAATGGAAAGTAGCTAAAACAATATCAATAAAAAGAAAGAACAAAGATGGAACGAACCCTAATAACTATAGACCCATCTCATTATTGCCCAATCTAAGCAAAACGTTCGAAAAAGTAATATACAGAGCCATTGACATCACAGCCAAAAAGAACAATATCATACCAGACGGCTTCAACAATTCGGCTTCAAAAATTAGCAGTTGTATGCACTTACTTAACTTAAATATAATAATTATTATTATCATTGGCTTCAAGAAGCACGTCAAATTAAATAATTTATTTAAACAAAACCCTATATTCTAATATATCTTCCACGCGCAGAATTTATCGAACCCTGCTTATCTACATTGTTGGGAATTTTCCGAATCAACGACCGAGATTGTGCGTGAGGTGCAACCAATTTTACCTGGGCAGGAACTAAAAGTGCCCTCGGTTCTTTTACAACGACTGCAGCAAAACGTTCTCTCCGTCTCTGCATTATGCGCTGTTTATGATGTCTCGTGGTTCGTCTTAGGACAGGATCACTCTTGCAGACTCTTAACCATTTACTTGATACTCT
>NW_027581114.1:0-4861 GCF_028453695.1 Augochlora pura
TTAAATCTTTGCGATCGTATGTTTTGTACCTTGGAAAACTATCGCGGGTTTAACTCCAAGAGTACGGAGTTTATTTTATAACATTAAGGACGGAGTGGGGTCAGTAAAGTCTCCCACACAAAAATTGTTTTCCTTCGTTTATAACCTGGCATATTAATATTACAAAGAAGATTAGTAAATTAAAAAAACGATTACTTAATTTACTAAGTTAAACTAAGGAACTAAATTTTACTTCTTTCAACAATATTTACGAAATTATTTACAAAGTTTATTAAAATTTTATGAATATTTTTATTAAAGAAAAACTAATGTTGAGAGACCTAAGGTGCCCCACTCCGTACACTGAGGGTTAACGAAACTATAGCAGAAAATATGAACAATGAATTTCGGTCGCCGATGCCCAAGAAAAATAGATGTTTCGTCGCAGTGTGCGCCGGCTAATCGAATGGGGCTTTCGCGGCGGAGCCTACAGCAATTTTCACCTCGTAAGCATGGAAACGAGTGGCCGTAAAAAAGCGTTTTGAATACATTCCCGATGCCGGGAGTCTCGCGTGCGAACTTTCAATTACAATCGGCTCGCGATAGTTGGGCTTGCTGGCTACGTTGTTTTCTTTTTTTTCCTTCTTTTTTTTTATTCTCTATACCCGCGCCAACCACGGCTCCGGTAGCCGCGCCGCGTCCTTGGACCGACCGTGGAACAACCATGGAACGACCGTGAAATCAATGCGCCGAAATCTGCAGGCGCTGATTGAAATTAATTTTCGTCGAGCTCGTTCGCGCGGCCTGTAAACATTCGACCGAATTTCTTTCGCAGAATCACGCGGAGGAAAATCGGGAACTATGTTTAAATGCTCGGGAATAAAAGGGTGAAACGCTCTGTTTATTTAACAATTTTTATTTGATACGTGACAGTAGCGAGATACAGTTTTTAATAGCAATTTTTACTACGACTTTCGATTTAATATAAGAAACGAATTCTTTTAAATGAATTTCTGGCTCTTGAAGTATCGATAATTTATTTGTAAGTATTATTCATTTATACTTAAATACGCGACTGTATTTAACGCAATGATTGCCAGGATTGCTTTGAATACAATTAAAAGAATCCATTTTGTTTAACGTCTTTGCCATTAAATGGAACGGAGAGAGAGAGGTCATTGAATTTGATTCGAAAATCGTGCATTTTGGTGCACCATGGGTCGCGTCGCCATTGAAAAACGTTATTCGAAACGGTTCATTCTTCGGACGGAAAACGCTAGCAGAGTGTTGTTTCAAGAGCCTTTGCGAAAACGCACGAAGCTGCATAAAAACTCCGCAGAAATGGAACCACTCGAACGTCCGAAATTAATCGAATGTTGCGAGACCCGGTATGATTTTCAATCCGACGCTTTTTCGACCCTGTTACCTTACGATTTATTTCTAAATAAACGCGCCCGCGGACAATTTTAACGGGTTGGTTTCGTTCAACCGATTCGCATAAATGCGGATCGTTTCATTTGCAATAGAACAGATCGACGTTAAATAAATGTGAAATAATAAGCGTTTAAATTCCTTTTTAATGCCGTTCGCTTTCGAACGATTCGTTCCAAACTATAAACGGTACAATTAGTCAATTATTTCTCTCTGCAAACATTTGTAAACATCGCTGAAAGGGTTACACAAATACAGGCGAAGAACTCCGATGCGAAAAGTTACGTAGTTGGTTCATGGAAAAAAAAAGAAAAAGAATAGAATATCATGAAAGAAAGAAAACGAACGGTCTCTCGGCCGGAATACATTTTTAACGGGTAGAGAGAGAGAGTGTAGAACGTTCCCGGGGTTTTCCAAAGCAGTCCATGACTTTCGACCGGAGAGAAAAGAGTGAACTTGCTTCCGGGAAGAACAATAAAATCAAAGCGGCGGAACTTCTTGCTCAAAAGAATGTCTGGAATCGGGGGGGAGGAGGGGGGGAACTTCGAAACAACCATAAAAGTCTCGTGAAACGAACGCAGCGAAATCGTCCGATCTGTCTGCATCGCGATTAATTTGCAATCCGGCAAATTAACGGCGGGAAAAAGCTGGAGGCGAGGCGCTCGACCGTGACATTTTTCCCCGAAGAATTCCACCGCCAGGTGGTAGCACCCCTCGTGTGTGCGCGCGCAGTCTTGCCACTACGGGTTATTTGAAAACGGCGGGCGCGAGTCGATGCCCCAGCGGTTCCGATTATAATTAGCTGTTGCTCGGCGGTGGTATATGGAAAATTAGGGGGAGTTTAAGTCATCACTTCGCTGACTTTTAAGTTGTTTAGAAACTGCGGAGCTTCGGAAGTTATCGCAAAAGTTCCTAAGCAGATGTGTGCCTCGCTAATGGATCGTTACGGGTTAATTACCTTTTCGGGTCGGTGTTCGGGATTTTGTTGAAATGTAACGACTGCGTGACACGGCACGAGAGAAACTGGGGGGGGGGGGGGGGAGTTAAGTCATCGGTTTGCTCGTATCGAATTTGTTCACGAAATCCGAGTCATTATTGTTCGGGAGCGTTCAATTTTTAGGAATTTTTATCTCGAAAACTATTCAACTATTCATCTGTTCATTTTATTCGGAAAATTTCAATTTATCGCGACGACATTTTTCTGTTTGTTAAATAAATTTCGTTACAAGGGAAGCCGCAAACGCGGCGCGGTAATATTATTCAAATCGCGCCGCGAATGATTTTAAATCCAGCAAATTAGCGGAAGAAATGGATGTTACTATTTGAACAAGAAGCCGCGGCAATAATTAAAATCGGTATTAATAAATGAGAAACGATACACGTTAAAATCGATCTCGACGAATAAACACGGGGGTGGGGGGTGGGCGGACGGGGGTACGGGAATCGATTCACGATGAATTTCATTCGGCGCTCGAACGTTCGACCGAAAAATAAAGTGTAAAACGTGATTTCCAGAAGGATCGACGCACCCGTAAAAATCTCACGAAACGGGAGCACTAAAACGTTCAAATTTACTTTGGGGGTTATCAGCAACGAAATTAAGTTTTCGTGCCGGCCCGTTCTTCGAGCTAATAGACAAAGTAAAGAGTTGTTTGAAACGGGGCGTCGTTCTAAGTCGAGATTAGTTATCGAATCGCGGAAAGAGGTTGTTTCTATCAAAAGTGAAAAATCCGAGGAGCATCGATGCTCCGAAATTAACGTCGAAATGAACTTGCCGAAGACGCGGTTGTTTGAAATCAAACGAAGAGAATGAAAATTTCGCGACATCGGGGCTAATATTAAATCCGAAGCAGCGAAGCCGATTTTCATTCGTCCGAGTGGCGTGTCGTCGACTACACTGCGTTTAAGCTGATTTCAAATCCGGCCCGCGCCACCAAAGGAAAATACTGCTAAAATATTATTTTGCAATAGGCGCGTAGCATCGATACAAAAATAAAACCCTGAAAAATCAAAGCGTCGAAACGTGTGTAAACGTCGACGTCAATGATTAAAGTCCGCCAGATACGCGGCGGAACATTATTATTTAGAGGGTCCGGAGCGGGTGCAAAAAGACCGTGAAATGAAATCAGAGCAATAATATTCGCATTTAGCCGAATGGTAGAAAAAAAAAAAGGAATAGAGAATACGTTGTTAATTTAGGGGAATTGGAACGACCGTAAAATCAGAGTATCGGACCGTTCGAATTTATGGTGAATTATCACGGTGGAAATTAATTTTTAGAAGCTGTTCATTATTTCCTGGAAAATACGCTGGTATTATACTCGGCGCGGCCGTGAATCAGCGCGTCGAAACATTTAAACCTCCGCGTGCTCTGTGTACCGTCATCGAAAAATCTCGCTCATTGTTCCGTCGACGAGAAATAGTGTTATAGGTTGCCGCGGATGATTTGAAACGGCCATAAAAATCTGACGGAAATCAGGCCAGCGGAATGTATAATTATTTGTCCGCGGTATCAGAAATGAATCTTTCGCATCGCCGTGCCAAATAATTAAACAGCTCGAATCCGTCGTCGGCGAAATTAACGAGAGCTTTCGAAAAAAAAAAAAAAAGAAAATCGGGGAATGCCGCTAAATTTCAAAAATGTTTGGATTTGTCGAATGAATCGAGTACGACGATCGGCGGTCTGTTGCGAGAAGCCGCGTTTTTTGTAGCAGACCGTGGATCTATATGCAAAATGATAAAGTAGCAAGGTCATTCCTTATTTGATCGTTCTAATAGGTGAAAAATAATACAACGACGCTAGAAAATGCAATTAACCCTTACGACCTTTTCGACTAAGTGAGGTAGCAGGACGAGATGATCTTCTGAGATATGTCGAGGGTCTCGTGTAAAAATTATTTTAATTTGTATACAAGAGAAATATAATTTATATACGATTATATGCATTTATATACAAATATATGCAATTATATACAATTATATGTAATTATATACAATTATATAATTTATACGCGATTATATGCAATTATATAATTTATACGCAATTATATGCAATTATATACGATTATATGCAATTATATACAATTATATAATTTATATACAATTATATAATGTATATACGATTATATGCAATTTTATACAATTATATAGTTTATATACGATTATATGCAATTATATGAAATTGTATAATTTATATACGATTATATGCAATTATATGCAATTATATACGATTATATGCAATTATATACAATTATATTCAATTATATAATTTATATACAATTATATAATGTATATACAATTATATGCAATTATATAGAATTATATTCAATTATATAATTTATATACAATTATATAATGTATATACAATTATATGCAATTATATAGAATTATATAATTTATACGCAATTATATGCAATTGTATACAATTATATAGTTTATATACGATTATATG
>NW_027581115.1:0-4858 GCF_028453695.1 Augochlora pura
CATACTGTGGACAATACAACCTTAGCACCACGGAACAGCCCAGACTATGACGCAGCAGCAAAATTTGAATGCGTTGTTGCACATTGTTAAAATATTCAAAGTGTCCGCCACTTCCGATTGTGCCGGCTACTGCGTGCGCACTAGCGTGTGTGTACACACGTCGATTTTCTTTGTTCTTTTGTCCTCACCGAACCGCTTGCTTCCTTCTTCTCGTTCGGACAGTCAAACGTGCAACACGTGATTGCGACTCATTATATTTTATACATAATCCACTCAAATCCCAACAGGTTATGGGCCCAGTGCGCGAATAAAAGTGTTGTAAAGAAATAGTGTTTGAATATTCTGCACACGTGTCCAAGATGACTACTACAATGAGCGCCTTGCATTAAATTGAAAAATTGGACGGCACAAACTACGAAACGTGGAAAGTGCAAATGAAAAGTGTGCTAGTGTTCAACGAACTATGGCCGTATGCTTCGGGACAATTAGTAAAAACAGAGGCTAATGAAGCAGACTGGACTTCGAAGGACGAGAAGACTCTCGCGATAATTGTGCTACCGGTGAAAAGCAACCAGTTCGGTCACATTAAGAAAGCGACGACTGCGAGGGAAGCATGGGATTCTCTAAAACGGGTACATGAATCCAAGGGTCCTGTTAGGAAAGCGGTTCTGTACAAGCAGTTGTACAGAATGAAAAAAGAAGCGCATCAAACGATGACGCAATACATTGGTCGATTTATCGATACGGCAGAACAGTTGCATGAAGCTGGTTTGAAAGTTCCAGAAGAAATGCTGTCGATAATGTTGCTGAACGCTTTACCTACAGAGTACGAAAATTTCTGTGTCGCGATCGAATCGAGAGACGATATTCCCGATCTCGAATCGTTAAAATCCAAACTTTTGGAACAGGAAGCGAGAATAGAGGAACGACATGGGAAAGAACCTTGCGACGAAAGGAACAACGACGCGTTATTCGTTAAAAATAAAAATTTTCATAATAAATGCGTGCGTACGAACTCCAATGAGGGGTACAATAAAACCGATAGGCCTAAATTTAAAATAAAATGTTATAAATGCGGGAAGCTCGGACATAAAGCGAACGTTTGTAACTCTAAGAAAAATGTTGTAGCGTCAACATCTTCGGCAAAGCATCGGGAGGACGCGATGCGCGCGGTAGCTTTAAACGTCGAACCGACGCGTACAACGAGTTGGTGCCTAGATAGCGGCGCAACAAAGCATATGTGCTTCGAGCGGAATAGATTTATTAACTTTAAAGACAATGCGTGTAAGGTGTACACCGCCGCGGAACATTGTGTGCGATCTAAAGGCACGGGCGACATAAAAATGCGTGTCAATGTCGGTAATAATAGAATTAATGATATAAAACTTAGTGATGCTATGCTGGTTCCTGAATTTAGAAACAATTTGCTATCAGTATCACGTATTACGGACAACGGATACTCGGTGACCTTCAACAAGTACAAGGCACAAGTGAAACGTCAGGATGGAACTGTGGCACTGACAGCCAAACGTGAGGGGCAACTTTATTTGGTTGACGTAGCTGAAAAACAGAACGCGATGAATGCAGAAGACTCCAGTAAGGTAATGATGTGGCATCGAAGGTTTGGACATTTAAATACAAATGATCTTAAATTAATGAAATCTAAAGACATGGTTCTAGGCATAAATTGTACAATAGACAATGTTGGAGTGGAATGTGAAATATGTCACATGGGAAAAATCCATCAGCTCCCGTACAGGCCTTCAACACATAGGGCGAAGGACAAGCTGGGACTGATACACTCAGACATATGTGGACCAATGCCAACGACATCAATTGGAGGAGCGAGGTATTTTGTCACATTCATAGATGATTGTACGAGATATACTGAAGTAGTTATGCTCAAAAATCGCTCGGAGGTCTTGACTGTTTTTAAGAAATACGTACAACGCTGCAAAAGGGAAACTGGACAAAATGTCAAGATGTTACGCACTGACAATGCTAAAGAGTTTGTTTCCAAGGATTTCACAAGTTACTTAGAATCAGAGGGTATCAAACGCCAGTTAACTGTGGAATACACCCCACAACAGAACGGAGTAGCAGAACGGGCCAACCGTACATTGGTTGAGATGGCACGTTGCATGTTACTGGAATCAAAATTACCATTAAGCCTATGGGCAGAGGCTGTAAACACAGCGAATTATATTAGAAATAGGTGTCCAACAAAAGCATTACATGATAAGACACCGTTTGAAATGTGGTATGAAAAGAAACCATATGTAGGTTATATGCGAACTTTTGGATCAAAAGCATGTGCATTAATTAAGGGACCAAAAAGGGGTAAGCTTGATCCAAAGGGCAAGCGACTGATTATGGTAGGATACTCATCAGAGTCGAAAGCCTATAGATTGTGGGAACCAGGAACGAGGACCGTTATCAAAAGTCGGGACGTACGTTTCATTGAGGGTCATAAAGATCAAACTCACAGCACTATGGAGTTGTTTGAGGTTCCATTTTCCATGACTAAGAGTGCAGGAAGAATTGATTTGGTGAGTGATAACCCAAATGACCGAACGTTTGATGGAATCTTTAGTACTCCACCTGAGAGCATCTGTAAAGAGGAACTTCCTGAAGAAGAGAATTGCGAAGAAAAGCAATGTCAAAGCACAGACATTGAAGACATCCCGGATCTGAATATCAAAACGATAGAAGATGTACAACTCTAAAAAGGGGGTCTGGAAGACCGAAGATAATAAGGACTGGTAAACCGGGGAGACCCAAACGATTATTTAATGAAAAATCGAATTATGTTCTAGAAAGCTGCAGTGAACCTTCTACCGTAAATGAGGTATTACATCGAGCAGATAAAGATTTGTGACTAGATGCCATGAAAGCTGAGTACTCTTCCTTGATGGAAAATGATACATGGGTATTGGTTGACAGACCGAGAAACAAAAAGGTCTTAACGAACAGATGGGTATTCAAAATTAAACAAAATCAAGATGGTACAATAAACAAATACAAAGCAAGGTTATTAGCTCGTGGCAACGAACAGAAGAAGGGTATCGACTTCAACGAAGTTTATGCACCCGTTGCTCGATACGAGACAATACGGACTCTATTAGCAGGAGCAGTAGAGAATAATATGCATGTGCATCACATAGACGTAGTTTCTGCATACGTACAAGGTAAATTGACGGATACCATTTATATGCAACAACCAGAAATGTTTGTAGAACCCGGGAAAGAAAACAAAGTCTGCAGATTAAACAGACCGTTGTACGGCTTGAAGCAAGCAGGCAGAAACTGGTATGAAACCCTAGATAATTATTTATTAACCATTGGTTTACAGAAGTCACAAATTAATCCATGTGTATATGTGAGCAGCACAAATGAAGTAAGTCTCATATTATTAATCTATGTTGACGACATATTAATAGCAACAAAGGATTTGAGAAAGTTAGAAAATGTCAAGAAATTAATACAGAAGAAATTTAAAATTAATGATCTAGGAAAAGTTACGAATATCCTCGGCATACATGTCGAAAGAAATGGGAACACAGGAGACATTAAATTAAATCAGCGCAAATACATAGAAGAAACTTTAGAGAAATTTGGAATGACAGAATGTAAACCGGCGAATACACCATTAGTACCAAGCGAGACGTTTGATCAAGGAACCGTGATCGAGCAAGAATTGATGGAGACGCCATACAGAGAACTCATAGGAGCCCTCATATATATATCAAACGCTACACGATCAGACATAGCATTTGCGGTGAATGCTCTGAGTCAATTCAATGGCAAAGCAACGAGTTATCACTGGAGGGCAGCAAAACATGTATTGCGATATTTGAAAAATACCATTAACTACGGTATTAAGTATTCAGTTACAGGTAGACCAGTGGAAATATATGTGGATTCAGATTGGGCATCCGATGGAAACGGAAGGAGATCACGATCCGGCTACGTAACCATACTAGCGAACGGTCCCATTAGTTGGCAGTCCCAAAAGCAAAGATGCAAGCAGAGTACATGGCGATGTCAGAAGCAACGAAAGAGGCGATTTATTTAAAAACATTGTTAGGTCACATGACATTTAATAATTTGGTATGCGGAAAATTAAGTATATTTTGTGATAATCAAAGCGCGATTCAATTAAGTAAAAATAACACGTTTCACCGTAAAAGTAAACACATAGATATACGTTACCATTACACTAGAGAAATGCAAGAGATGGGTAAGATAAATGTACAATATGTTAGTACCAACGAAATGATCGCTGATCTATTAACCAAATCGCTGCCAAAGATTAAATTACTAAAATGCGTTGATATGCTAAATTTAAGATGTTAGCGAATTATTACGATGCGAGAATTGCATATTTAAATAGTTTAAGAGAATTATATGTAAAATAATCGTCGTTTAGAGAGCACTTCGAAAGGGGGAGTGTTAAAATATTCAAAGTGTCCGCCACTTCCGATTGTGCCGGCTACTGCGTGCGCACTAGCGTGTGTGTACACACGTCGATTGTCTTTGTTCTTTTGTCCTCACCGAACCGCTTGCTTCCTTCTTCTCGTTCGGACAGTCAAACGTGCAACACGTGATTGCGACTCATTATATTTTATACATAATCCACTCAAATCCCAACACACATGCAAATAGAAAATTCAGGTACTATTATTCACCGAATCAACAGCTCAGCATAGACGAATCATCGGTAGGCACAAAGACCCGATCATCACTAACTCAGTATTTGCCGAATAAGAAGCACCATAAATGGGGGATCAAATTTTGGATGCTAACTGATGCAATCACACACTATTGTCTCTCATTTTATTGCTATCGGGGAGCCAAA
>NW_027581116.1:0-4857 GCF_028453695.1 Augochlora pura
AGAGAGAGAGAGAGGATACTGCCAGCTGTTACTTCGCAGACGAATAGGAAGCGCAGAAGTGCGTCCTAGGCGCCAGAACCGCTCCGACTCGCCCTTAATTAACGTCCGCTTCAGACTGTCCTTCGAGAACTCAGCGGAACGGTCCCATACTTTCCTGAATCCCGCCTCCCGTTGCAATCGCGTTCCTGAATCACTCGCGAATTTCTCTCGTAACGCGGCAACGCCGAGACGTTCTACTGCAACACGATTCACCATTTTCTGGCTAAAACATTTTCCAACGTCGACCCACTCTTGTTTCTTTACCGTGTTTCAATTTCGATTAGACTGCGTATTTTAACCACCTGCACCGAGAAAGATTCTTCTAATATCTCGTAATTCAAATTTATTTATTTGTAAAATTCCAATTAACAGTGAACAGTTAACCTGATAGTTGAAGCAATTGCTCTGTCCAAGTAGAATTTTACTTGCTCGCAGATTGCATTCTAGGAGATTTCATAAAACAAAACGTTGTAATTTTGAAAGGATTGCGTAGTTATCAGTTATCGTATGTTCACGTATTATCTGCGAGGAGTTATTATTTATAGAGACAGTCGTTGTCAAAGTGAAAAGCGTCGGTGTATTATCCGCAAGTTGTTGGAATTTATAAAGAAAATTATACCGCACAAGAGACTGAAACGTTTGATCCCGCGGCTAAAAACAACGAGAACGATTTACAATATTTTCCGGGAATGAAACGAGCACGCGAGACAAAGTGTCTGGGCTCCGGCGGCTCGTTGCGCGGTTCGATCAGAAACGCGGCGGCCATAATTGGTGTCGATTTATATTTTCTATCCGGGCGCAGCAAAGAATATTCCCCCCCCAGCGATTCTTGTTTTTCAATTTTCAGAGCAGCCGCAATCTCTTTCGAGCGGCCGGCTCTCGCGGGCTCGTTAAGGGGAACGCGGCAGGATAATCGTTGCAGACAAGCATATTCCAGTTTTGCGGCTAATTGAACCGCTGATTGATGTATTACCTTCCGGACGAATCGTTGCGCGGCTAGCTCGATTACCATTTAATCAGTTTCTCTCGCGGCGCGCGGCCTGTTATCTGCGAACCGAATCATTTTTAATAATTACGCCGCGTGACGCGGCACGGCTACAGGGCCCCGTTGGGTTTTCAGATGGGGTGGCGCGCAGGGTGGGCACGCCACGGTGGACGGTTCATCGGCGCCGGTGTTCATTCTCTGCTCCCCTACGGCCAGAAACAACGTTAACCATTTTCTTTGATCAGAAACAGGGAAAGTGATGAAAGCTGAATACTAATTGACATCACAGTCCGGCGAACAAATGCTGCCGTCCGCGACCCGACCGCTATAATCACGGTAACAAGGTCGAGTCCGACCCTCCCCGGCAGTGGCCATTGCGAATTCAGTCGGTCGGCGAGCAATGGCGTTCATGCTCTGTTGACAAAAATCGCTGAAATTCAAATTAATATTTTTCGTTCTAAGTTGAAATCCATTGAATTCCTCTACTTTTGGGACTCTCGCTTAAAGTGCTTCGTTAAACGACTCTTACAATTTACATAAATCTCTCTAATCGGATATACAATAATATATAATAACTCTCTAATCACATCTCGACTCTATAAATTTAAATAAATATAGATTTTCTCAGTTTTCTAAGGAATTATTAACAATTATTGTAACTGTGAATAAAATGTCACGGTTTCACGTGGTGTGTTGTTCCTTGCTGGAAAGAGACACAGAGAAAAGTGCAAGACCGATTCCGCCCTAAGAAGGGACAGGAGTCAGATTTCATCCTGGAATTTTTGTTTTCAAACTGGCAAGAAATTCAGATAAGAATGGTGCGTCATCGACTCTGGATGAGAATGACCAGATCAACTTCCTACATCTTCGTCCATGAAAATATGCAGTCGATCTTTTCCAGGACAGCAAAAAAAACTGCGAACCACATTGTCGTTCCATTCGCGATGCTTATTTCGCAGCCACTTTCCCAAAGCCTCCCCCGAGTACCTACTCGTCAGAGAAGACGCGTATTCAATCCAAACCCCCGTGAACCCACCCGCTAGGAGGAACGCGAACAGTCCGGAACAAGCTTCGGTATTCCCCATGGATTTTCCGGATGGCAGTTCAGCTTCTTTTTGCTCGAAAGTGGAACACAACCTTGACAAATACATTAATTTTTTTGGCTCCGTTAGAAGTTCATCGAACGGTTTACATTTTGGTAAAATTTACAGCTTCCATCTAAAACTATAAAATTTTTTAAGTAACATAACTCAATAATTTCAATTATAACGAACTAATCTGGAGACAAATTCATCGACAGACTGAAGTTTTTAACCTTTTATGATAAACACTGATTAAAATTATTTACATTTTCATCCTGTATTCATCGAAACGAATTTTTCAGTCGTTGGAAGAAATATTTTCCTTCCTTGCATCGTTCGAAAACGATTGACACTAGTTACTCATCACCTCTGAATAAGAGTGAAAAATATTTCTACCGATGACCGTACGCTAGGACAATTGCGTCGAATTCGGTGACTGCGATTCCAAATTGTTTCCTTGTAACACCGGATACATCATACGTAACAAGTCACACGAATGCGTCACGTCGTCTGATTCACTGCAGTTGTTAAAGTTTTACCTGCCGTTGGTAATTTGATAGTCTTTGAAGAACGAGTGATTCACGTCCGAGGTTTTCTTAAAGCATTTTTAAATG
This sequence comes from Augochlora pura, assembly GCF_028453695.1. Classification (NCBI taxonomy): domain Eukaryota; kingdom Metazoa; phylum Arthropoda; class Insecta; order Hymenoptera; family Halictidae; genus Augochlora; species Augochlora pura. The sequence goes on from NW_027581116.1 coordinate 2,721, forward strand.
GCAGTAACAATTAGTGAAGCGACGCGAATTGCGTGATGTAACCAGGTGTGGGCGGGTGTTATTTATAAACATTTTAGATCGGCTCGGGTTTTCTCGGATTTATATTTCTCGGATTTGCATCGATTCTGGAAAGTCTCTGATACTGGGGTACTCGAAACTTTCGGGTATCTGACCACATTGAATTCCATTTTTAGGTTAGTTTTTTTTTGTGAGACGTTACGAATCGAAGAAAAATTCCAGACCTAACCCGAACCCGAAATGTTGGAAGTACTCTAGATATATTATATTGTTGGGCGTTTTCTGCGAATGCCGCGGCATCACGTTTATTTAATACGATTAACACAACTGTAACAATTATTCATTGTAGCAGAATGTAACGGCTCTTCCGTCTTACAACTAACTGTCGATACAACGCTTCCTTGACAAGCCCGAACTTCTTATTTATTTCTTAAGGACTGTTCACTGTGAAGTAAGTCTTCGTTACGGCGACTCCGTATGAACAACCGCCGTAACAATATTATATTGTACCTATAGAATATACGTATAATGTATAGTATACTCGAAATACTCTAGATCTCGGGTTACGTCCCTAGACGTAACACAGCGCGCCAATTCCTTTGTGATCATCGTTTAAACCGTCTCAATGTGGAGCAAATTTTTCCATTGTTCAAATTCATAATACGCAGGCACCAGCAAGTTTCACAGACACACCTGCTAGTCTCACAGCCAGTCTCCAAGAGTAGGTTAACCTGTACGGGCTTATAGCTCGTAGTTTATGCTAAGTACCAGGTCTGTGAAGCGGCGTAAGTTTATAATTGGCGTTCCAGCATAACTAATAGGTGCCCGAATCTACATCAATTTATAACTTATAATCTACGTTAATTAATGTGCATCTCGGGCGGCGCTATTATCTATCCGCATGAAAATGCATTTCATTCTACTTGTCAACAATTCTTCACGTTACGCGTGTTCACACCTGTTCGTAACTTCCTTGCTTCCGTAACCAAAATAGATTGTACGATATAATTGTTTATGATATTGAAACTGTAAAAGATCAATTTCTTGGAAGATTGGTATTCAAATCGATGTAAATTCATCTCTGTAACTGAAGAACAAAATCATAGATTTATAATTTTCAACAGAATCTTGGTAAACTTATTATTAATTCACGTTCAACTAATTATTTTAGCTCAACTAATTATTTTAGGTTAAGTAATTATTTTAGCTTAACTAATTATTACAATTCAACGAATTATTTTAGCTCAACGCTAAATGTACCGTACCGTTTGAAACGACGATGCGTTCGAGCAGCAAAAAATCTAAACGAGTTCAGCCTTGTCATACTTCTATTGCACCACGTGGCAGCCGTTTTCAGTGCTCGGTAGGTTTAGCGCCAATGGACGATAACCGTAATAGCAGTTTTTTTCTTCGCAGCATTGTCGTAATTAACCAGCTGTAGATATTATCCGAGTAATAAGCGGGAGCGAACTTTGGCATTTTATGGGTGCATCGTGGCGCGGCAAGCAACCGTCAAAACCGTGTTCCCGGGCCGGGGATCTAGCGCCGTACGTGCTAGGAGGCCAGGCAATCAAATGATTCCCGAGGCACTCGCGAGTCTTATTGGAAATTTAACCGATAACCGGTGCTCCATTAAGGGCCAGCCGAGCGCGGAAATCGCGCGCGGGCTCCTGCATTCGATGCACGAATTAATGGACTGGCATGCCTCCTCACGTCTCACGGATTCGGTTACCTGTAGATTGCCGACGGACTGCCTAGATAAGATCTCCGAGATCGGATTGATTGCGACCGTCGATTACCATTCGCCCACCACTTTTTCCCCGTGAGAACTCGAGAGCAAAGACGCAAGCTGCCGGCTGAGCCGGGTCTGAATGGTTAGGTCAGTTTTCTGGATTGTTATCAGCAGCAATTTCATAGGCAGCAGCTCGCAGACTGCAGTTAGCGTACCATTATTTATTGAAATCCATTTCTATTTTTAAAAATTGGACGTTTAGTCGATTAGCACTTGTTTGTCCTTAATATATTCTTTAATAGGACCAGATCATTTTTACTCATTGTATTGTCTTTATTTAGTTCCGTTTCTAGACTTTTATAATAGAAAAATTCAATTTGATTTCGA
>NW_027581117.1:0-4856 GCF_028453695.1 Augochlora pura
CCGGCGAGTTTTGCGGAAACCTCGTTAAGGGAGTGCACTCGGGCGAAAAGCAACTACCGGTAATTTTCCGGATGGAACTCTCGTGTGCCGACAATTATCACTAGAATTCAAATAACTCGAGCAATAACAAAGTTTCACCGCTTTTATATAAAATGATATCTAGGTGAATTAACACTAAAATTATCGAGTCAAAATGACCGATTCTATATTTTCTCTTTTAAAATTTTTAGGTTAGAAGGACTTTCTCTTTACGAAATTATTAAATTAATATCGCGATTGAAGCATAAATTATTCAAATAATTAAGTAATTAAATCGACTATTAAATATTTAATTAATAACATCGACTATTATTAGAATATTGTCGTCTATCATTGACTATAGTAGAATATTAATTGAATATTATTAGAATATTATTGAATATTGATTGAATATTATTGGAATATTATTAAGTATTATTAGAATATTATTAGAATATTAATTAAATATTATTGAATATTATTAGAATATTATTGAATATTGATTGAATATTATTGGAATATTATTGAGTATTATTAGAATATTATTAGAATATTATTAGAATATTAATTAAATATTATTGAATATTATTAGAATATTGATTGAATATTGTTAGAACATTATTGAATATTATTAGAACATTATTGACTATTATCACAATTGATATTAAAATTATTGAATATTAAAATTATTGAATATTAAAACAGAATTGAATATCATTAAAATATCAATGATCATCATTGAGCATCATTCCGCATTCCGAATATCCCCTGACAAATTACCGTCGACGGATTCTCCCTTAACGAGCAAAGTCCGTCGGTGCAACGTAAGGACAAGCGTCGCGCATTAAAACGCGCATGTACCCGTTAATAGTCGCGACGATACTCGACGACGAGATAGGCGTTAGAGGCGAGAACAGTGGTTCGCCGTGTCACTTACCGAATATGGGATTCCCGCGGTGCGTTGCGAGGCCGCCGAGCGTGAGCACGTGCGAGTGATCCGCCGTCACGACGAGCAGCGTTTCCGACAGGTCGACTTCCTTCATTACAGCCCTGACCGCTTCCTCCAACGCCAGTGTTTCGTCCAGTGCTCGATAAGCGTTGTTATAGTGATGCGCGTGGTCGATTCTACCACCTGCGGAATACATCATTCGCGAATTATGCTTGGCGACGATACCGCGCAACCGGTGCCGCGCGACGCACGAAATAATTAGGGAACCGGCATGGTCGGTAGCATCGGCGATATGTGCTCGACCGATCTCACGGACAACGGACCGCCGCCATTTTCTGCGACCACTATCCTGAGCGATGGCGAACTTAATTAGGGGTGGAACTTAATTACCGTGAGGGTTTCTGAGAAATAAAAATGATAGAAATTGTGAAAATTGCGATAAGAGGCCAGAGGTATGACTGTTGGTTTATTTGTTGTTTTAATTATTTTTGTAATAATTTTGATAATTCTAGTGATTGTTATAATTGTGATAATTTTAATAATCGCGATAATTGTGATAACTGTGATGATTGTAATGATTGTAATAATTGTGATGACCGTACTAATTATAATAACTGTGATAACTGTAATAATTGCTAAAATTCCTAATTTGACCAGCTGTAGTATAAGTATAATTTAATTAACTTAGTATAATTTGCGCATACGAGACTATGTCTTGTGACACGTAAAACTGTTACGCTTTCAACTAAAACAGTGTTTAACAATGTCAGCATTATTTTGTTAATTCTACAACAATTTCCATTGTCGCTTCAGCGACGCCACTCGAGTGCGAAGGGTTAACAAAAGAATTTTTCAAAGCAACACATAATCTCCAATATTCATCCCTCCATCAAAGCTCCGTCAAAAATCACAATTATCACAAAAATCACAATTAATTTCAATCATCCCCCAAAGTATCAAACAACGCTGTTAAACCTTAGACAAACTACCCCCCGCGCCATCGCAGCAAATAAAACGGCATCCGAAACCCAAAGCAACGGCATCGCGCGATCCTCTTCCGCGCAAGACTCCGATAGCCGAGCAACCGATCGGCCACCGCAAAACCGTGCAAATACGTTCGCGGACCGTCGTAAATCGCCGCCACCTTAATGTACGCGCGTTCGATAAAACTTCGCCGAAAAGCTCGCGCACAAAAGAAGCCGGGCGAGACGAAAAAAAAAGAAGGGGGAGGAGAAAGAAGAAAGGGTTGGTAATCGATGGAACAAGCATTATCGCGCGCGAGAAGGGAGGAGGAGGGAGGGGGAAGCGATTCGAACGTTAGCAACGGAACGACGGTGTAATGATTCAAGGAGGGAGAAACGTTGGAATAAAACGGGCCCCCGGGAGGGAGCGTAATTGTATTTATTTGCCGTAGCAAATTGTTAACAAAGTGGAACGAGAGTCTCGTTAAGCTGTTCCGTACACGGCGGCGATATCGCGGCGGTAAAGCGGGCAACAACAAAAAAGAGGGGAGAGGGTAGAGAGAGCCGGCGGAGATCCGGCGGATCCTAAGAACAAAACGAGCGCCATCAGCATTAGCGGGAGCCAGGGTGAGGGGGGGCCGAGATAGGGGGGACCGCAGCCGTAACAGTTAACGCTAATTATTCAGAACGACCCGCAAGAATCCCGGATTCAATTATCGAGCCACCGAACGACCGTCGCGGTCCGAACGAGTCGGCGAAACTCCTTCGGTGCCGGGGCGACTCGAAGTTGGACGCTGAATAGGCCGACGACGATCGAGATCGTCGGAGCATCGTAGGGAGCCGCGGGTGCTCTATGAATATCTTCGGATCGGCATCCGTCCCTGGTATCCTTGTCCCTTTAACAGCAGGTCGTTCCGTGTAATCAGGCTACTTGCTTGCGGAGAAATAGTCCACCCCCTAGCATCGTCTTAGGCATCGGCTAAAAGGTCCGAACCGAGTTCCTAACCGCGCAACCGACTAGACGGCGCCTGTCCATCCCAAACGCTGATGGTTGACTGGTCCAGTTTGTTCGCAAATATTGTGTCCGTCCGCGTTGCCGCGTGCACGTCGAACACGCTTCGTCAGAGCCTCGATTTTCAAAGGCGAGGTGTGCCATCGTCGAAGAAGCGTTCGCTCGCAGCGCGCCGCACACACGCTCGCCAGAGACGGGGAACGTGATTTTACGCGCAGAGTGGCAATTTAAAGGGGGAATAGAAAGTTCGATGGGCCCCGCGAAATCCGTTTTCCTGTTTCGCTGTTTCCTTTCTTTCGGTCTTCTTGGCGACTCTCTGCTTTATTTACCACCGGGAGATGATCATTTTATCGAGCGGCGTGCTGTTAGTTTTACAGGGAGACTGGTTTATGGATTGTCCGCGTGGATTACTTGAATTTGTATTGTTTGGTGGTTTTTTAATTTTGTTGTTGTTTGGGATGGGAAATTTATGTTTTTTTTAAGGTTTATGTGAGATTTTAGTTTTGGAAATGTTATTCGTTTTTGAAACATTGTTGAGTATCATTGAGGATCATTGAGGATCATTGAGGATCATTGAGGATCATGGAGGATCACTGAGAATCATTAACAATTATTGAAGATCATCGAGGATCATTTAGGATCACTGAGAATCGTTAACAATCATTGAAGATCATTTAGGATCATTGAGGATCATTTAGAATCATTGAGAATCATCGAATATCATTGTGTATCATTAAGTATCATTGAGCAGTATACAGTATCATTCTAACATCATTGACTATCATTAAAATATTACTGACTACCATTCGAGTAACATTGGATATAATTAAACATCACTAAATACTATTGAGTACCATAGAATAAAATTGACCATCATTGGAGCAATATTGAATATAATTGAGTATCATTAAACATCACTAGAATGTCATCAACTAACATTTGCTATCATTGATTATCATTGAAATAACCTTGAATATCATCGAAATAACCTTGAATATCATTCGTTATCATCGAAATAACATTGAAATATCATTAAGTATCATTAAACATCACTAGAATGTCATCAACTAACATTCGCCATCATTGATTCTCAAATTGAAATAACCTTGAATATCATTCAATATCATCGAGATAACCTTGAATATCATTCGTTATCAACGAAATAACATTGAAATATCATTAAGTATCATCGAGTATCATCGAGGACCACCGAAGTAGTAATATACCACCAAGTATCATATCCACTCAAACACCGTATGTTCTCTTGAATGTTAGTTTAGTCAGGTTTTGCCGGTCGGTTATTTATGATTAATCGCCCATTGGGACCAGGTTTCCAAAATTGAACGTGGTCAGCAACTTGTAACCTCGAACTTCTCGAAGCAGACTTGCAAGAAATCCTCTCCCCCCACCCCCACCCCCTCCCTGGTTACATGCATAATTACTTCGCGGTTAAGATTAAATGCGGTAAGTACAGTAATAATATCTTATTTAACGGGGGCATCGCGGAGCGAGCCGAGTTGCAAAACTTGTTACAATCCCGCGAACTCCGCGAACAACTGCGCGTGCATTTTTAACGAATCCACCGTAATCCAAGTATTTTCTAACCAAACAAATATTGCCTGAACAGAATCAATAGCCCCCGCGTTTCCATGTAACAAGTTCCCGTATCTATTTGCCGTCCGGTCGTTAATCGATAAATTTCATTCCGTTGTAATTAGAAGAGAATTCCCCGGGTTCCGAGCGTTTTCAATATTTGCCTCTCTAATTAACGATCGAAGGTGTGTTAACCGGTATCGTAATCGATATCCGAACGGCGCGGCCCCCCCCAGCAATGACGGGCGCAACGAAAGTTTCGCGATTACACGCTTTCACGGCTGCGCGCCGTAATTAAATCTAACTTGCCAATTATTAGTCG
>NW_027581118.1:0-4855 GCF_028453695.1 Augochlora pura
AGGCTAAAATATGATCTGAGGAAATACGCAAAGGGTAAAGCCCGAGTAAAATTCTGTTTTCTTGTGTTTCTCGAAAGTATGACGTCACGGAGCAATAATACGGGGAACTTTACATATGGGGCACAAATCAAATCCATGAAAAAGTTAATTCTTTAATTGTAACAGATTTTTCATAAAACTGTGTATTAACAGTTTTGTTACAATATATTATTTAGTGACTATAAATTAAAAAATCACAAACGAACCATATCCTTCGATGCCTAGATTTCATAGATTTCAAAAATTCAAGTTCATCGATTTGACCCGTGTGGATGGTTCCCTTATTTTTAATCACCCGATATAGAGGCGTCGTTTGTTTCTTCGCGGGGCACGTTACGAGATCTAATTCCTCTCGGTGAAATTCGGTTGCAGCCGAAGCCCAAGGGGAGGGGAGGGGGAGCCGCGTGCAACAATCTGAGAATCAGAAGCAATTCGCCGGGTATTTATCGGTAATCGATCGCCCCGTGTAGTCGCGGCCCGATCGCATTCTCCGCGAGCCTGTCCTTGCGTCCGCACTCGGCGAGAACCTCGGAAAGTGGACTACGCGTTCTTCGCCGAACGATTAACGCGATCCGATCGGCGTGGCCTTTGCCCGGCGCAACAAAAGTTCGAGGTTTCTCTCGCCTGCGCGAGATCCGGTCTGCACATTGTACAGAATGGAAGCTACGTTTGACAGAGTTATTAGGGTGTACCGTGAGTTCCTTCTTTTTCATTGAAATTAATCCTCTGCGGTCGAGCGACGACTCTAAGGCGCCACTGAAAATTACTATGCCACTCTTCGAGATCATTTTTACCAAGATTGTCCGCGTTGAAAAAATTGTTGGGAACCTGTTAACTGTTGCACAAGTCGCAAAATTCAACACTCGACCCTCGACGCTATACTCGCGAATTTCTTAACATTTCCAGCTCTAGAAAAATAATTATGCTAATTATCCGTATGCACTTGTTCCGAGATAAAAAGCTAGATTTTGACTCTTAATAATGGTCATGACAACGTGGAATGAACACGTTCGTGCACGAGCTAAGATATAGCACGCTGTTGGCATAATCGGATGAGAAATGAAAAAATTGAATACCCTGGAGTATACCTTTATATGGAGATTAAGAGAGGTGTATGATTAATAGAGGGGTAGCATGATTAGTAGAGAACATTATTAGAGTGTGATTAATAACAACTTGCAATAAGTATGATTGATAACATCTAGAGGGATGAAACGCGACTATTTTTTAGCAGCACGCGTTTGCATGTTTATAGAGGTCCTAATTTATTCTTGAATTAATAACTCTTTAATTAAATTCAGTACACATGTATTAAACCTTACACATATTACCAATATAATATAATATATATATATATATATTACATTATACTTATACGTATATTAATCCTTATATTACCAATTTCTTTTGGCATATTAATCTATTAAAAACAATTCAGGAGACGTCTATTATGAAACTATTTTATTCTGAATATGGTTCTTTTTTTTACAGATATTAGATATTAAATATTAAGTGACATTAATACAGCAGTATTTATATTCCCTGCTCCGTGGTTCGTTCATCCATTGTCACTATAACCACACAAAACTCGTAGTCCAGTTACAAATTTTTCCATCTTTAAATCCAACATCCACGCGTGTTCTAACGCGAGCTAATTAAAACAGTAAAAAATATGAAAAAAAATAAGAGTAAAAATGGAACCGTGGTAATGAAACTCGTTGCTGAAGGAACGTCTCCTTAATCGGGAAACGGGGAGATCTCGCAATCCTTGGCAAAATAAAATTCCTAAGCGATTGCCGGCCGGCGTTTTTCGCGAGGAAAGGATTTGGATGGCCGGGTCGCTGGCCGGCGACCGAGTCGAGTGCACCGGAGGCCGCCGGAAGTTAGAATTGCAAAATTAATTTGAGGCAAAGTTTGCCAGAAAGTGAAGGAAAGCCCGAAGGAAAGTTGACTGGCAAGAGAGGAAGGGGGAAAAGGGAGAGAGGGACAGGCCCGATAGTTGTACAAGGAGAGAGAGAGAGAGAGAGAGAGAGAGAGAGGAGAGCGCAAAGCAGCAACGATGGTCAAGTTTCAAGCGGTCCTCGCATCATCCTCCCTCCTCCTCCTCCGCCGTCTCGCTCTCCTCGCCGGAAGTTCATAAGTAATTCAACCGGCAAATACTTTAATTGCGCTAAGCACGCTGGAACGACGCCACGAGATAACGCCGAACTCTCCGCGCGGCTGACTCGTCAGCTGTCGCGCCGCGCCGCGCATACATTTGCAATTTTCAGCCGTCGAGCCATTTTCTTCCCCCGACTGTCGCCCCCCTTCCCCGGGCCCCTCTCTTAATCTCTGTCTCGCTCTTTTTCGCGTGCTCTCTTTCGCCCTCTGTCCCGTTCTCTTTCGCGCTCGGTCTCATTTTCTTTTGCGCTCTCTTTCGCGCTCTCTTTCGCTCTCTTTTGCTCTTTTTTGCGCTCTCTTTCGCTCTCTTTCGCGCTCTCTTTTGCGCTCTCTTTCGCTCTCTTTCGCGCTCTGTCTCGTTCTCTTTCGCTCTCTTACTCTCTCTCTCTTACCCTCTCTCTCACCCTCTCGCGTTCCTTCTCCCTTACTTTCTCTTTCTCTTTCCGCGGCTCTCCCTTCCGCTCTGCTTTTTTTTCAAACGTTCTCGAACGGAACCGCCGACGCGACAGTCAGCCAGTTTTCAACTTTAACCCCGATGTCAAGGGTGGCTTTCCCCGAGAAAAACGCGGAAGGGAATTGGAGAGACGCGACACGGTCGTTCGCCGTGTGCCCCCTCCCCCTCCCCCCTCCCCTCGGAATTACACAACTTGTCGCCGGATTATGACGAAATAGCGTTACTTCCGCCGTTGAACTTTCCGTGTCCCGCATTTTATAACGCTTAATGCGGGGCCCCCCACTTTTCGTCGTCGACGCTTTGTTCCGCCCAAGTGTGATACCCCGGCTTGGCCGGAAAAAGAATGATAAAATACAGTTCACAGGACAACGAGAGCCAAACGTTCGCGCGTTAGAGATTTATTCCTCGAGCGAGTACGAAGAAAAATATAGCGCGCGCTGTCTTTAATTTCTCGCGTTGCAATTATGGTACAGGAAATGGGACGAGGATACAGAAAGACTTGCTTCTAGGGATTCTTGAGGTGATTTCAAGTAACTTTTTTCTTTATACAAATGTTCTCCGAGGCGTCGTTAACTATTTATTGATGAAAAATTGCGAGAAAATAGACATAACCTCAACATCTTAAATAGGTCCATTTTACACGTTCGAACGAACGCATTCGAGCTATTGGACACAAATGGATTAATATCTTGGCTAAATGAACGACATTTAAAATGACTAATAAACGATATTTGAAATGAAAAATAAACGACATTTAAAATGGCAAAGAAATGAGCCAAAGGGCAACTATAAATCTCGGAAAATGCAACTCAACGCTAACTCTACCTCCACGATTCTAATCCACACGATTGACCACGGATTGGAAATCCAGCACAGAGAGAGAGAGGGAGAGAGAGAGAGCGGAAGGCTGCTTTCGTATACGGTGTACGTAAAGGGGCAGCATCTCGTCTTCACCGAAGGCAATCCTTTTGCTGTTTCAGTGAATAATAGCGGATCAAGCATATCGTTCCGCGGCAGCGGAGTGAATTCAATCGGCTGTTGAAGGCCGCCCCCGTCTGAATACGAATGACGGCTCATCCTCAGTCTTACGACATCGGTAGCCGACATCCATATTCGGGAAAGGGGTGCGAGAGAGAGAGAGGCTGCTGGACCCCACGGTGCTCGGCAAGAACGGTCCCGGAGATATAGAGAGTAACTATAAGCAATAGAGAGAGAGAGAGAGAGAGAGGGAGAGAGAGAGAGTAACTATACAGTGCGGCGGAGTTAACCCCTGAATGGTCTTGAGTGGCCAATTGAATTTCCGCGGGGCAATACCGTCCTCGAAATCTGATCGATCGGTTTCCAACCGACTGTCAATTCGGCATCCGCTGAACGGATTCCGGGGGTCTCGTTACTTAACTGCAGAGTTGTTCTCGAAAACGAGCCCGCCGGCGAAACTTCAACCGTGTAAATGCTAATTTTCTGATCGGCAGTTCCCCCCCGTTTAGAGAGACGGGGACACGTATATACGTCATAGTTTCCGCAGTTTCTATTCGATACGAAAGTATTTGCGGTTTTCGGGCGGCAACTTTCAATCGGGAAAATATGTTCGCGCGTTGCTGGCGAGAAACGAGTCCGTTTGTTGCGGTATAGTTTTCGATTCTGTGAAATCTGAACGATTCGAAGCGTTGCCCTGAAAATTGACGCATAGTTGTCACCAACGACATAGTTGCCTTTACCAGCCCTCCAGCCCTTCAGCCGTCAAGGGGTTAAAACTGAAGGTCACTTATTATACATTTAGGGAAAATTGATATTTTAATAATTGAAACCTTTATTCGAATCGCCGAGGTCCGAATAGCCCTTTACCAGCTCTTCAGCCCTACAGCCCTACAGTCCTTGAGCCCTTCAGCCGTCAAAGGGTTAAGACTGAAGGTCACTCATCATACATTTAAGAAAAATTGATAATTCAATCACCAAAAGCTTCGTTCGAATCGTCGAGATCCGAACGGCCCTTTGCCAGCCCTTCGGCCCTTCAGCCCTACAGCCGTCGCGCCTGTGAACTTGTCGCAATTCCTCGATGTATTCAATCCACGATCCGCGTTTCGTTCCGCCCCTTCTCCCCACAGTTTTTGTATTTATTTCCGATTCCCCAGACCGCGGTCGGCCGGCGTAATACGATTTTACGAGCTCTTAAATTCGAATCACCGCGCGCGCGCGCGCGCG
>NW_027581119.1:0-4853 GCF_028453695.1 Augochlora pura
GGGGGGGGGGGGGGGGGGGGGGGGGGAGGTGGAGAGAGTTCCCGCGGTACAATTGCAAGGGAATTTGTTACGCCTCGCTCGCGCGCGCGCGCGCGTGCTCTTTTCCCCAGGAAACGAAGTAAGCGCCAGGACAAACCAGTGCGGTCAATGCTTTACGAGCTGTTTCGATTTAGGAGAACGGAAGATAGAGAAAGAGAGAGAGAGAGAGAGAGAGAGAGAACTTCTCGCAGGCTGTCGGAGTAAAAACTTTATTGTACAGAGCGTCTCGGTGGAACGACGCCATCCAAATGTTTCCTCCAACTGTCACGGTATTTATATTGTCATTTTAGTTTATTCGTTTGCTGGCCGGCTAAAATATCGACTCGACGCAGACTTCGTTCCACGCACGCACTCGTCGTGCATGATTTACGATCCTCGCCGCATAGTGGGTCATATGCAAGGGGTGAGTCACCTAACAGTTTCACTTGAAATGTCTCTGTTGGTTTTACCGTCGCGAAAAATTGGTCGAATGTGTTCCAGCAGTTAGCGCGATAAGGTGTTTCTCTTGGAAGCGTGTTTTTTTTAAGGTTATCCTGTCTTTTGGGGCGAGGATTTCCGATACTTGCTAACAGATGGATTCCTTTGCCGAAAGATATCTAAGACATAACCTAAGACCGTCCCAGTTTCTATATATACCGCCGAAACCGTCGATTTAGCCTTATCTAAGGCAGGTCTCGCTAGAAAGCCTTACCTCTCCTTTTCCTCGCCAAAAAATCATCAGATTACCTAGAGCGCCACACTTTAACCCCTCGCACTATAATAACGAGTCAGACTCGTGATACAGATTTCATGCAAGATCTACTAAATATAAACATTATTCATTTCTTCTATATCGAAATAAAGATAAATTCTTCTCTTGTCACAAAAATAAAATACTAAATTTTTTTTTTTAAATTCAAAGTTTAGAGACAAAAGTACACGAAGACAATAAAAGAAATAAAAATTATCTGGTCCTATTATTAAAAGTATTAAGGACAAATAAGTGGTAATCAACGAAGCGTGGAAGGAATCGTAATGCAAGGGGTTAAGATAGAGTAATGTATACTCATTATAGTCAGATCTTTGCTAATGAAGAGAGGAGAAATTGTTCTCGAGAAAGTATAGCTTAAGACATTGTGCACAGGAGACAAGATATCTCGATTATAGTAAAGCGATCGTTGCCGCCAGGCGTCGAGATATTTCGTTTTCATGTATTTTTGACAGAATCGATGACTAAAATATAAAATGTGTACATAATAAATAGAAAAATATATAGCAATATTGCAGATAAAATATAAAATATAAAATGTGTACATCATAAATATAAAAATATATAGCAATATTGCAGAATATTCTACGTGAATATAATACCAAATGCGAATGAAAAAAGTGCATATATGCGCTAAGTGTTGAGCTAGCAGAGTGCTGTACGCAATGCGTCAACATTTGTACACCATTGATGGCCTCTAGGCAAACATAAACCATATACATATCTCTAAATAGTATCGATATAGCAGAATTTATATTCCACAAACCATAACTGCTTGATATTAATGAAAGAAATATCATGAAACCTGATAAATAAAATAAGTAAACGAAGAAACTCTAAAATGTCCCTAAAAAGAAGACAACGATTCATCTTCGTTCGAGCGAGGAAAATTAAAGTTCTCCGCCGTTTCACAACTCGTTCATACGAGATTCTAACAGTTTAAATATCGTGGATTTTTCATAATTCAGTGTCGAGGCAGCATCCGGGAGTCGCCCGCGCCGCGAGACACACGGCGCGTTTGACAAACTGTCGATACAAAATGGTCCGTGCATTACATCGAGCAACCCTCGAAACGGATAATGCGACGCGTTCGACAGAAGCCCGTGAATCAATCGATGCCGTAGAAAATCATCGGTGAAAATATCGAACCATACCGATGAATTGAAAACGGTCCGCGGAACTTCCTTCCATAAAATCAGCCCGACGTCCAAACGTAGTTCTCGAGGGTCCGCGACACACAATCGCGCGCGCAGAGGGTGGGCGGAGAGGGAGGGAGGGTAGGGTAGGGTGGTAGGGTGGTAACGCAGAGACGTGGGCGTTTCGGGCTGGAAATTTGCCGCGATACGAATTCATAGGAATTCTCGAAATCGTTTTGCTGATACCTTCGTACACGATTCATGGAGCCCGGATATCAAGTGTGCCGCATTAAATCGATCGATAAACCCGATGCACGAATATTCGACGGAACTGCGCCGGGGACGGTAGACAACACTCTCGGGCTTGGTATCCGGCCCCGGCACTTCAGCCCGCAAGAAGTTCCCGAGCCGAGGCTCTGAATGCACACGTGCAGCCCTCCCCTCCACCCCGACGCATTGTGTCACGATTCACTTTTAACCCAGTTTACCTTCTCCCCGCGGATCTCGCCGAGCAGCGCGGAACGTCCGAGTCATTCTACGTCGGGATCGCATAGAATTTACCCCGCAGCCACTGATTCCCACTGACCAACTAACTTTTTTTTTTTCTCTACGGTCATATATCGTTCCATGGTCGTCGCAGCGCCGCGGCTCGATTGTCCGTTTCGAGTGTCTTCTTCTGACTTAACGCACAATTATGTTCATACGGTGGAGGACACCGTTTGAAATGTAATGACTGCTCTTTCGAATTGTACTGGATCGCTTAAATGTTTTTCAAATGATGGAAGGGCTAGTCTGTTGGACGATGACGAAAATGCTGCTTTCTTTGCTGTTACTTGAAATTGGAAAATAAATAAGGAAATCGCGCTTTTTATATTTTTTATTTGAAGCTGTAATGAAAGTTGAGAAATATTAAGTCTAAAGAAAAGTTTTGTCCGCGAAGTGATGGAATATAATAAATTTTTACGTACATTTAACAATATTTGTTATACAATTAAATGAAAGTTGAGGAATATTAGGTCTAAGGGAAAATTTTGCATGCAAAGAAATATAATAAATTATTCCTTACATTTAATAATATTTATTATGCAATTTAATTTCGCTGTAACCTATGACCACTAACCACCATGACGGAAATTTATAAATATCAATTCTGAAAAATATATGTCTCAAATAAACATATTAAAACTCGATGTGACATCCGACAGAACTTTCCAATAGACCCAATACGTTCTGTAAAAGTAATTTATTAATATTCAAAACCTCGACAAAAGTGTCTACCAAAAAACAACTTTGAAATGTTTTTTGACAAATACGCGACGCCATCGCTGTATAACTTCAGTGGTTTTTCGTTGAAATGCTTTAAAAGATCGCTATTTTTGCAGCGTCGATGGCAGGGAATTTTTCCTTGCAAAAAACGTTGCAGCGTCGATGGCAGGGAATTTTTCCTTGCAAAAAACGTTGCAGCGATTGAAAGGGACGATAATCTGATGGAGCAATACCTGTAGAATATGTCGGCCGCGATACGTTATCCCATTCAAATTCGTGTAATATTTTCTGCACGTTTTTTTTTGTTTTTTTTTTTGCCAATACGTGGGTCTGACATTATCGCGACGAAAAATCACCGGTTCCGCCGGTTTTCAAGTCTGTTGCGTTTTGTCGCTATTGCATCTTTTAATTTATATGGCCGAGCAGCACGCGGTACACGCCAGAAGGTAATTGCAATTCGGAATACAGAATCGCTGGACGATCTCGCCATACGGTAAGATTATCGAACATTATGCCAGCGGTGTTATTGCTGCATCTCGCGCGACAACGATATTCGTCGGAAGCGGTGAAATTTCCGCGAAGACAATTCTTGGGTGAAAGGATAATACCCGACCGCGGTGAGCGAATTTTCGGCGAGAAACTCGACGAACGTCATCCGGCAAACGTTATCAATCAAGCACCGTATTCACCGGATACGCGTGGTTTTCTCTTATTTCCTAAACCGAGTTTACCACTTCGGGGGAAACGTTTTGATTCGATCGAAGCCGCAAAAGAGAGCTCGCAGGAGTCGAAGGCTACACCGTTTGAAAAATGTTTCGATGATTGAGGGAATCATAGGCGCGCGTAAACTGCCACGATTGGTAGCTATCTCAAAGGCGATGGAATCAATTTCGATAAACAAATAAGTAGTTTGCGTTTCATCCATAAATCCCAGTTTTCGGACCTGGCGATCCAAGCGAAAACCGTCGCGATTTCACGGGGGAAACGTCGGCGCGTGCGCCCGCGCGACCCGCATACGCAGCCCGGGGTCGCGCTTATTAAGTTGGTACCTCGAAAAAAAAAAGGGAAAAAGAGAGCAGACTAATGCACGCGCGCGGCTCCCCCGTTTCGCATTCGAATCTCGCACGGACCGGAAATCTGCTGCTCTATTCCCGGCGCGGCGTTCCGACCCCGGAGTTGTCGGCGGGGGCCGCGCGTGCAACAATGCATCAAGCGATGCAAATTAACACCCTTGGATATGACGCGGGCGCGCGCGCCGTCGCGCCGGAATTACTTTCTTTTCATTTGAGACTCGTTCGTTGACGCGCGCGCGCGCGCGCGCGGCTCGACTCCGGCCGACCTGTGCCGGTGCAATCGAATTAGAATTTACAAGCAGCGCGGCGCGAATTAGTAGAATGGGCACGCGCGTGACTTACAGCCCACCCGCGCTCCGCTCGGCTCGGCTCGGCTCGCCCGCCTTGCACGGTGATTATTCGTTTCGAGAGAAACCGCGGGGCGGCGGCATCCGCGCGACGGAATTTATTAAACAAGCATAAATATTGTATTGTCGGGGCTGGCTTGCGACGGAAATAATAAACACGCCGCGGGAATTTCATTTCCTTCGCGGCACGGTCTCTCCTCTCTCTCTCTCTATGTGATTGCGCGGAACGTGTCCTCTTTACTCG
>NW_027581120.1:0-4852 GCF_028453695.1 Augochlora pura
CGGAAAGAAGTCGAAAATTCAAAAGGGAACTGCAAAACTGTTTAGCTCCATACCGCGAAATTTACAATGACCTAGTAAGAACCAGCAAGCAAAGTTCGATTACAGATTTTTTTAAGAGGGAAAATCATGCAAAAACTTTAAATAGAGAAAAAACTTCTGAAAGTGCAAGCGATATCGTTCCACCCAAAAAACGTTCTCGGTTGATTATACTGAGCAGTGACGACGAATAAATTTATTAAATTAGGGTTGCGTTAGATAAAAATATTTTTTTCTTACTTTGTGTTGTATATACATTTATTATTTAATAAAAATTAAGTTGTTTATGTCGAATTAAAAAAAATATTTGTTTTTAATAAGTACCTATAGTGTTTTTTTAATAAGTACTATAGTGTTTTAATTAACGTAACCCCCCTTTTTGTACTAGCTCTGGGTCTCATACAACACGGTTTCACACAACACGGCATGTTCTAGGAACCTAACCACCGTGTTAGAAGAGGGTTACCTGTATACCAAAACAAAATACTTAAAATAATTAGAGACAAGCCTCTCAGATATACTAACCAACTTCATCTTGAAACCAACATGGAGCTTATCTCGTTTCACATAATGGCACTCATCTCCAGATACAATGTCGACCAACACTCAACCCGCTCATCCGAGACACCGGTCTCTATGACCGCAACAGAATTCCCTACAAAATTAAAACCAAGTTTCCAATGGACATCACTAACCTCACATAGTTCAACAATCTACCCTATCCACTCTCTCTTGCACAGATCTCATCACCACACCCTAACCACATTTACCAGTCTCTACCAACCCATTGAACATTAACTCACTATAGGGGTTTTCTTTGAAAATTTTGTCTCCACTCTAACATAATCGACATACACATAATCTAATACCCCATGAAGGTAATCCCACGATCAACCACTTCTCAACCAAATCGGTAAGAGGGCCATCGCTCTCAGGTACGATTTCCCCAACATTATCACATAGAATCTTAAAAAAAAAAAGAAGACATCAGAAGAGTTTAGCTGAGCAGTGCAAGCAGACGTTCCACCTACGCGGTATTTACGACTCTTGCATTCTTCAGTCCTGACTACGGAAAACCAAAAGTTCTTGTTCTGAGTTTGCGAGCAGACGTTCCACCTTCGCGGTACCTACGGCTCTCGTACAAACCAAGCAAAGACTTTTCTGTATCACGGCCATAGAACGAGTTGTAACGTTACCGGTATTGTTGTACGCGCAGAGACAGACGAGAATTCGGCTCCTCTCCATCACTCCAATGAACTAGTACGTTACAATCTAGAACGAGTTGTAACGTTACCGGTATTGTTGTACGCGCAGAGGCAGACGAGAATTCGGCTCCACTCCAACACCCCGATAAACTAGTACGTTACAATTTTAATACTTCTGCACAGCGCGGCTCGTTAGAATGAGTGTGTGGTTTTCGCAGAAACTAATGATCATCTTTTTCAATTAATGTCCCTGTACATTTGTTTGTTTGACGACTAAAACAACGATAGCTCTTCGGATTCTTAGAATCTTTATTATAAAAATATCCTTTGTAAACGTATACAAAAGTATTATTTCTTTTACCTCTTAAAATCTCCATCTTTTGTATTCTATTTCATATCTGTGAAAGACATCCCAATAATTTATAATATGAAATAATTAGAATGATGAAAAAAATACTTGGAAAAATGTTATACAAGGGAATACATTGTAAATACTGCAAAGGATGGCCGGAATTAAGATAAAAGTATCAATTAAATTCATTTTAACGTACGTCTTTTTCCAGCGTCGGACCTGACGAGACTCGTCCCTGTTCGCTTCGTCTAACGTTCGTTTTGTTTCTTTGCATTTGTTTTTCGTTAGTGAAGAATATACTTGGTGGCCACAACAACTTACAATTCGAATAAAACAATTGTTGAGTTTCAAAATTTTATATATTATAAAGTTGGTGTATACTGAGAATTAGAATGACAGTGAAATCGTAAGCTCGTATCAACCATAAGTACTTAGATAGATATCAGTTATAGAAATAATTGTACAAAGTATTGATAGTGTTTTGTTATTTTTTTCAGACTTCCTGCTTGTATTATTCGCCTGTCCAGTTTGTGTTTGTCACATTCATAGTCTACATTGTCATTAATATGCTACAATTTTTTAAATTTTTTATTTTAGAAAACATAATGTTTTCGAATATAAAATCGTGCACCAACTACAGATTTCAGAAAAATAATCCGATTATCCAAATTTTTTATTAAAAGCAATCAGTACGTCCTTTGATTAAACAAAACACATGGGTATATATGATATCACTTGTTATTTGGCCGTTACGATAGTGGGTTTGTTTCTGTGGCTAAAACAAGTTATCCTGATCTCAGCGAAAGAAGCGAGTATTATTTTAAATTAATGTGATATAAACTATTACATTAAAGCAGGTCTTTCGCCAAACCAGGAATTTTACACAGAATCTCTTAAAGCGTCAAACCTCTACGATCGTCCAACATGCAATGCGCTCCTCTTTTGAGAGCAAAATCGCTCGTCTTCTTCCGGTCTCTCTCCATCTCTCTCACAAATATTCAACCTTTTCGCTTTCTTTTAATAACACTCATACACATTCATACTCATTCGTCTTATTCTACGAACATTTGTCTCTACACACTCTCATTATACTACATTAATATTTTGCCTTTCAAGGGGATGACGCGAGCTAACAACAGTAGACAGAAAACCGTGCTGATACGAGTGATTTCGGTTAAAATTCGCGAAGAATACACCGTTGAAAGTCAAGACCGGTGGACACGTTAAAACATTTCAAATAAGAGCGGAGACTTTACACCGCCGAGAGAGAGCAACGATATTAGAACGAGTGAGATAGATATACGCGAGAGTCAGCGCCGCGTGTCGGCTAATCAGGATAGCTCGACATTAGCGCAACTGACTCCGTACATTCACGTTTGAATAGTTCACAGACAAGGTTGGAAACGTATTCGAGAGAAACGACAGGGTTGCATCTAGCAGACGGAGTCTCGTTGCAAACCATACTAGTCTTGTTCTCCGACATCCTTCCACTATCTTGAGAACAAGTTTGAGCGGAACACACTGCAATCAAGCTCCGAAGAAGTAAGCCTCTCGATAGAGAAATCTCTGGAGAAAATAGTCACATTAAAGGATTGAAAGCCAACTTGTCAGGAGGAATCCAGTTGATACCAGGTATGAGCCAGACAGACTCTCAACCGACCAAGAAGGACGAATTGAACGTACGTGGACGCAGAGTTGTACAGGACCCCTGGTCTCTGATCGCCCGTACGATTTTCCCCGATTTTCGGCAGTATTGCCGAACGGAGGAATTGGAGAAGTTGCTGTTGAGCCGTACGTAACGTGAATCGGACCTTTGTCTGACTCCTTCGCACGTACGGTAGGTTTAGTTTGCCTGTCGACGGTAAAAAAACGTTCCCAAGTGAACGCCTCCGCCGACGCAGCGTGGACCTACCTTTCATACCGACCGCATCGCCCTCAACTACTTCCCCGCTCCGTTCGCACGATTAATGTAGCGCGGAGCCCCACACAGGGAAGAGAGGCAATAAGCGGTCAGACTGGTGAAGTCTTAAGCCCGTACCAATTGCTAAGTTCGACGTAAATACGCTTGTGCAGAGTACGTTGGCGGATACCATCGAGTCCAATCCAACCCCTTCGACCTCCTCACAACCTTTAGTGATAAGAAGTATAACGTGAGCTTGGAAGAAGGGTGGCTATTTCACGCCGAAAATGGACATTCAGATCGGCCTCACCCCCGGTGAGCACTGGTGGAGCCTTACAACCTCCACTAAGTCGCGCTCCGGGTTCGAGCAGCAAATACCTCTGCAGCCGACGCCGATTGTATCTTGGATCGAAACTGCACGCCTCAGTCGTTGCCTAGTTAATCAAGGTTCGAATCCGCGTGTCTGCCATCGGCGTATTCCTTCTAACGGGAATCGCCGATTTTCCATACAGTCCGCTAACTGAAGAGTAACTCCTGCGCGACGCAGAGAGGTAGAGCGTTTCCCCCTCCAAGCGCACGAGCATCGTTGCGAGGAACGAGAGGAAACGGAGAAACGAATACGTGTGGTATTAACACTAATTTAATTATTCGTGCATTAATTTTCCTAGGTATCCAAGGAAGTAGACAAAACAAAAGGGAAGCTGTCGATAAGATCTGAGCAGCTCAGGAAAGGAGCCGGACAAAGACGAGCCCTTTGGTTCATAGATGCCTGGACCTTGCCCGAGTCAGTTTTTTCTGCCCTGAAAAGGAGTATCGCATTGTATCTTCGGTGGAACATAATAAAAGGCTAATCTTTTTCAGGACTCGCCAAAGATGTTTAACTACTGTAAAGAATTAATTCTCCTTGCTCTAATCCGCGTCCCTCATATCCGGACCGACATAAAAAGAGCGGTGGTTTTCCAAGCAAGACCACACCGCTTTTTAAACATTTTATATATACTTTTCTTCTATACTGGCTATTATTACTTATACTTTACTAGATCCTAGAAAGATACTAGAAGAATTTTTTTAGACTGATTAGATTTAGACCTGTTGTCATTTAAAATGGAAATTTTTAATGGGAGAAGAAAAATACTTACATATACGTTTACGAAGGATATTCTTATAATAAAGATTCTAAGAATCCGAAGAGCTATCGTTGTTCTAGTCGTCAAACAAACAAATGTACAGGGACATTAATTGAAAAAGATGATCATTATTTTCGACGAAAACCACACAATCATCCTAACGAGCCGCGCTGTGCAGAAGTATTAAAATTAAAATCAACCATGCTAGAGGAATGTACTAAAAATTCTTCAG